>NW_011494742.1:2280016-2313444 GCF_000754665.1 Bison bison bison | reverse complement strand
AGGAGATGCAACCAGTCCATTCTAAAGGAGATCAGTCCTGGGTATTCATTGGAAGGACTGATGCTAAAGCTGAAACTCCAATACTTTGGCCACCTCATGTGAAGAGTTGACTCATTGGAAAAGACTCTGATGCTGGGAGGGATTGGGGGCAGGAGGAAAAGGGAACAACAGAGGATGAGATGGCTGGGAGGCATCACCGATTCGATGGACATGAGTTTGGGTGGACTCTGGGCATTGGTGATGGACAGGGAGGCCTGGCGTGCTGTAATTCATGGGGTCGCAGAGAGTTGGACATGACTGAGCGACTGAACTGAACTGAACTGAACTGATCTGGACTATAGCCCACCAGGCTCCTCTGTCCATGGGATTTCCCAGGCAAGATCCTTCTCCAGGTGATCTTCCTATCTCAGGCATTGAACCCACATCTCCTGCATTGGCAGGCAGAATCTTTACCACTGAGCCACCAGGGAAGTCCTCTGAATTTAGTCATACCATTTTAATTCACAGTTGAAAACAGTTAATGAAGTTAATCTGATAGTGGAATAGAATATTCTAAGAGACACTCTGGATTTTGGATATTTTCCAAAATAATTTGAAAAACAATGTACACTTCTTAGGCTTTCTACATCTATTAAATATTTAGTTTGTAATAAAATGATAATAATTTCTTGTATTTATGTACTTCCTCATTTCCCAAAGCACTGTCAATTCCATTGTTTTACCTGATTTTCCAATATCCCTGTAAGATAGTAAAAGAGAATTAACACCTGGTTTTAAAATGAGGAAAAATAAATATAGACAGGACTAAGGAGGCTTATTGAAGTCAACACAAATAGAATATTAGAGTCTAGAAATTAGTTCTACAAGATTTCAGTCAAGGTCTTTCTATACCTCATATTGTCCAAATGAATAAGTCAAAATTTGAATCTGTCTTTAGCCTGTTGAGCAATATTTGGCAAATTAGTTATCATTCCTAAGCCTCAGTTTCCTTATCTATAAAATGGGAACATTTCTCACAACTGCATTAATGCTATTGTGAAGATTTATGTAAAAATATGTATGTAAAATTACCAGACCTTGTTTAAGTACTCAATACATATTCACTCTTTTCCTCTTATTTTCATTATTTACAGGAAGACCTAGTCACACTGTCACAGTTCCTTTGAATATGAATCTCTGCAAAACCACAATCAGTTTCTACCCAGAACTAAGAAGAAATTAAGTTAAGAAATCATATCAAGTAGGAAATTCAGTGGAGAGAGGCTGTCTGCTGGGCATTCTGACATCTCTGAATGGTCCTGCCCAACTTTGTGAGATAGCTTGCTTCACCTACAGGTCTTTACAAGAGCAGCCTGCCTTGAAAGATTAACCTCCTTCCATCCACATGGTCATGGATGTCCTTGGCATACATCATCCTAGTTGGCTTGACTAAAAAGACCCTGTGGCTTAGCAGTATAGAAAGGGAATCATTTGGCTTTGGGTTGTACCCCCACACAGCTACAGGACATTATTTTGACACCCTTTCAACTGGAGTTCTATGAAATTTCAAGGTACCTTAGAATCAAAGAGGCTTCCCTGGTGGCTCAGACAGTAAAGCGTCTGCCTGCAGTGCAGGAGACCCGGGTTCGATCCCTGGGCTGGGAAGACTCCCTGGAGAAGGAAATGGCAACCCATTCCAGTACTCTGGCCTGCAAAACTCCATGGACTGATGAAGAGCCTGGTAGGCTACAGTCCATGGGGTCACAAAGAGTCGGACATGACTGAGTGACTTCACTTTCACTTTAGGATCAAAGAAGTCAGGGGACAACAGACCAGCACTTTAAAGGTTGAGGGAGACATGGGTCAGAGCCTCAGTCAACAGCTAAGTGTTATCTCAATAAAGGCTTTTCACCTCTCTGAGCTTCCTATTCTTTGTGTACAAAACAAAGTGGGTAGAGACGTATTTAGACCTGTCTTTACAATCTTGGGAGTCTATGATGCAAAGTGACCTTGCAGTTTTTGGTTCAAGAATGTCAAAAAACAAAGCCACATAGAATCCAGTAAAGGAACAAAAATAACATGGGAAATCTAAGGCAGTAAAAGGGGAATGATATCTCATTCATCAAGGTGTAAACCAGGAGCTGAAAGACTTGTCTAACAGCCAACAAGAGCATTGGAAGAAACCATAGATGAGATGGGTAAATTTGAGATAGGAAGCAGGATGGGAAGTGTGTGAGAGAGTAGTGAAGGCAAGCAAAACCCAGAGAAATTTTGAGAGTTGCCTGAGGAGACAGAATTAGGCTAGGAAGCCTTTTCTGTGAGAAAATGTGTTTTGGTCACAAGGAGAGAAAGGTGTCATCTGGTCTGTTTGTTCTAGGACCCTCCTTTCTCGCAATCATCTTCTATTTGTTGTCAAGTTATTTATCCTAATTCTATGAGGTACTCATTGGGATATCTTATTATGGGCTTTGTAAATGAGGTATAATTTGACAGAGTCTTAAAAGATGAGTAGGAACTCACAGTAGGTGGGGCCATTGAATTCCAAATAGGAAGAAGGACAGAGGAGCATCCATTTTATGGAGCATCTCTTTCATTGCAGGTGCTGTGCTAGGTACATTGCATGTATCTCATACAAACCACCAGTAAAAAAAAAAAATTATTATCCCTATCTTACAAATGAGGAAGGGGAGGCTCAGAGCCTAAATAATTTGCCTGTGGTCATTCAACTCTCAACTTTAAAACCTACACTATGTCCATTAATGCATTTTTTCCTTTCCCACTGTTCCTCTAAACACATGCAGTCATAAAGTTGCAAAATAATAAGGTTTATTAGAAAGCACTGTCTGCTTTCTCTGTGATCAGAGTAAGTACAGTTAAGTGGGATGTGACAGTTGGAGATAATGGTTCAAAAGATAGGTTGAGGCCAGACTAGAAGTGGTCTTGAGACTTTTTTTAATGTAATCTTGTGGACAATAGGAGACCATTGAACTTTTGAAGGGATGATGACAGAAGACAGACAAATTGACATCTGATAAGTCTGGTCTCTGGGCGTACTGCCTGGCACTGTCTCATTCACCATTGTTTACATAATAAATCGGAATAATTTTTATTCTTTAGAAATACTGTCATCTAGAACAGGTATAGGTATTTCCAAGTTGCCTCTACTATCTGTGATTAAAGTTCCCTAAGCTCTGTCATCTGGATATTAGGTCCAAAGACCTACAGGTGTCAAGGCCATTCTCCTAATCTGAGGAGGTAAGAAATATGGTTGCAAGCACCCAGGTTCATTTTACCTATCAGACTCCAGACAAGAGAATATTGTCTTTAAGTAAGTGTTCCTTGGTGGGGATCCCATCAACAAGCCTCCATTCCCATCAACAAGCCTCCATACACCAGTGGCACTCAAAGAGTTCTCATGTTCCCATTGGAATCTTGAATTCATGTTTCCTTCATGTTTTATGAAACATGTGCCTGCGTGTATGCTCTGTCACTTCAGTTGTATCTGACTCTTTGCGACCCTATGGACTCTAGCCCTCCAGGTTCCTCTGTCCATGGGTTTCTCCAGGCAAAAACACTGGAGTGAGTTGCCATGCCCTCCTCCAGGGGATCTTGCCAACCCAGGGATCAAACTCATGTTTCTTGTGGCTCCTACATTACAGACAGATTCTTTACGGCTAAACCACCAGGGAAGCCCTTTATGGACCATAGTACCCACTTTTTAAAATTAATTTATTTATTTTAATTGGAGGCTAATTACTTTACAATATTGTAGTGGTTTTTGCCATACATTGACATGAATCAGCCATGGGTGTACATGTATTCCCCATCCTGAACCCCCCTCCCACCTCCCTCCCCATCCCATCCCTCAGGGTCATCCCAGTACATCAGCCCTGAGCACCCTGTCTCATGCATCAAACCTGGACTGGTGATCTATTTCACATATGATAATATACATGTTTCAATGCTATTCTCTCAAATCATCCCACCCTCACCTTCTCCCACAGAGTCCAAAAGACTATCCTTTACATCTGTGTCTCTTTTGCTGTATTGCATATAGGGTCTTTGTTACCATCTTTCTAAATTCCATATATATGCATTAGTATACCGTATTGATGTTTTTCTTTCTGACTTACTTCACTCTGTATAATAGGCTCCAGTTTCATCCACCTCATTAGAACTGATTCAAATGCATTCTTTTTAGTGGCTGAGTAATATCCCATTGTGTATATGTACCATAGATTTCTTATTCATTCGTCTGCTGATGGACATCTAGGTTGCATCCATGTCCTATTGTAAACAGTGCTGCGATGAACATTGGGGTTCATGTGTATCTTTCAATTCTGGTTTCCTCAGTGTGTATGCCCAGCAGTGGGATTGATGGGTCATATGGCAGTTCTATTTTCAGGTTTTTAAGGAATCTCCACACTGTTCTCCATAATGGCTGTACTAGTTTGCATTCCCACCAACAGTGTAAGAGTGTTCCCTTTTCTCCACACCCTCTCCAGCATTTATTGTTTGTAGACTTTTTGATAGCAGCCATTCTGACTGATGTGAGATGGTACCTCATTGTGGTTTTGATTTGCATTTCTCTGATAATGAGTGATGTTGAGCATATTTTCATGTGTTTGTTAGCCATCTGTATGTCTTCTTTGGAGAAATGTCTGTTTATTTCTTTGGCCCATTTTTGGATTGGTCATTTATTTTTCTGGAATTGAGCTGCATGACCTGCTTGTATATTTTTGAGATTAATTCTTTGTCAGTTGCTTTGTTTGCTATTATTTTTCTCTCATTCTGAAGGCTGTCTTTTCACCTTGCTTATAGTTTCCTTCATTGTGCAAAAGCTTTTAAGTTTAATTAGGTCCCATTTGTTTGTTTTTGCTTTTATTTCCGTTACTCTGGGAGGTGGGTCATAGAGGATCCTGCTGTGATTTATGTCAGAGAGTGTTTTGCCTGTTTTCCTCTATGAGTTTTATAGTTTCTGGTCTAACATTTAGATTTTTGATCCATTTTGAGTTTATTTTTGTGTATGGTGTTAGAAAGTGTTCTAGTTTCATTCTTTTACAAGTGGTTGACCAGTTTCCCCAGCACCACTTGTTAAAGAGATTGTCTTTAATCCATTGTATATTCTTGCCTCCTTTGTCAAAGATAAGGTGTCCTTAGGTGCGTGGGTTTATCTCTGGGCTTTCTATTTTGTTCTATTGATCTATATTTCTGTCTTTGTGCCAGTACCATACTGTCTTGATGACTATAGCTTTGTAGTATAGTCTGAAGTCAGGTAGGTTGATTCCTCCAGTTCCATTCTTTCCCAAGATTGCTTTGACTATTTGAGGGTTTTTTTTTCCATATAAATTGTGAGATTATTTGTAATAGTTCTTTGAAAAATACCGTTGGTAGCTTGATAGGGAATGCATTGTATCTATAGATTGCTTTGAGTAGTATACTCATTTTCACTATATTGATTCTTCTGATCCATGAACATGGTATATATCTCCACCTATTTGTGTCATCTTTGATTTCTTTCATCAATGTTTTATAGTTTTCTATATATGGGTCTTTGAAGGAGGCAATGGCACCCTGCTCCAGTACTCTTGCCTGGAAAATCCCATGGACGGAGGAGCCTGGTAGGCTGCAGTCCATGGGGTCGCTAGGAGTCGGACACGACTGAGCGACTTCCCTTTCACTTTTCACTTTCACGCATTGGAGAAGGAAATGGCAACCCACTCCAGTGTTCTTTCCTGGAGAATCCCAGGGATGGGGGAGCCTGGTGGGCTTCCGTCTATGGGGTGGCACAGAGTTGGACACAACTGAAGCCACTTAGCAGCAGCAGCAGTATATATAGGTCTTTTGTTTCTTTAGGTAGATTTATTCCTAAGTATTTTATTCTTTTCGTTGCAATGGTGAATGGAATTGTTTCCTTAATTTCTCTTCCTGTTTTCTCATTGTTAGTATATAGGAATGCAAGGGATTTGTGTGTGTTAATTTTATATCCTGCAACTTTACTATAGTCATTGACTAGCTCTACTAATTTTCTGATGAAATCTTTAGGGTTTTCTATGTAGAGGATCATGTTATCTGCAAACAGAATTTTACTTCTTCTTTTCCAATCTGGGTTCCTTTTATTTCTTTTTCTTCTTTGATTGCTGTGGCTAAAAATGCCAAAACTATGTTGAATAGTAATGATGAGAGTGGGCACCCTTGTCTTGTTCCTGACTTTAGGGGAAATGCTTTCAATTTTTCACCATTGGGGATAATGTTTGCTGTGGGTTTATCATATTTCACTTTTATTATGATGAGGTATGTTCCTTCTATTTCTGCTTTCTGGAGGGTTTTTTTTTTAAATCATAAATGGATGTTGAATTTTATCAAAGGCTGGTTTTTAATTTTCAATTTGTTAATGTGGTGTATCACATTCATTTATTTGTGAATACTGAAGAATTCTTGCATCCCTGGGATAAAGCCCACTTGGTCATGATGTATAATCTTTTTCATATGTTGTTGGGTTCTGTCTGACAGAATTTTTTAAGGATTTTTGCATCTATGTTCATCAGTGATATTGGCCTGTAGTTTTCTTTTTTGTGGCATCTTTGTTTGGTTTTGGTATTAGGGTGATGGTGGCCTCATAGAATGAGTTTGGAAGGTTACCTTCCTCTGAAATTTTCTGAAAGAGTTTGAGTAGGATAGGTGTTAGCTCTTCTCTAAATTTTTGGTAGAATTCAACTGTGAAGCTGTCTGGTCCTTGGCTTTTGTTTGCTGGAAATTTTCTGTATTACTTTTGATTACCATGCTAATGATGGGTCTGTTAAGATTTTCTATTTCTTCCTGGTTCACTTTTGGAAAGTTATACTTTTCTAAGAATTTGTCCATTTCTTCCAAGTTGTCCATTTTATTGACATATAGTTGCTGATAGAAGTCTCTTATGATCCTTTGTATTTCTGTATTGTCTGTTGTGATTTCTCCATTTTCATTTCTAATTTTGTTGATTTTATTCTTCTCCCTTTTTTTCTTGATGAGTCTGGCTAATGGTTTGTCAATTTTATTTATCCTCTCAAAGAACCAGCTTTTAGCTTTGGTGATTTTTGCTATGGTCTCCTTTGTTTCTTTTTCATTTATTTCTGCCCTAATTTTTATGATTTCTTTCCTTTTACTAACCCTGGGGTTCTTCATTTCTTCTACTTCTAGATGCTTTAGGTATAGAGTTAGGTTATTTATTTGATTTTTTCTCTTGTTTCTTGAGGTAGGCTTGTATTGCTATGAACCTTCCCCTTAGCACTGCTTTTACTGAATCCCATAGGTTTTCTGTTGTTGTGTTTTCATTTTCATTAGTTTTTGTGCATATTTTGATTTCTTCTGTGATTTGTTGACTATTCAGAAGCAGGTTGTTTAGCTTCCTTATATTTGTATTTTCAATAGTTTTTTTCTTCTAATCTTACTGCATTGTAATCAGAAAAGATGCTTGGAATGACTTCAATTTTTTTTTAATTTACCAAGGCTAGATTTATGGCCCAGGATGTGATCTCTCCTAAAGAAGTTTCCATGTACACTTGAGAAAAAGGTGAAATTCATTGTTTGGGGGCATGGCACCCAGTTTTTAAAAAGTGGTTTAACCAAGAGCAGCCTGTTATAAGTTCCATTTTTTCCATTGTGTTGTATAGAAAATCAGAAGCTTGTGTGTAAAAAATTAAAATAGCAATAATAGTAATTGTGGGACTAGTGCCCCATGATAGTATCAATAACAGCTTTCAAAATCCTTTGAGTATAAAAGTCTTACTTGTTTTATGAGCTGACACATGGAGCTAGTTTTAAAAATAAAAAATAAGAATGGTGTCTTGCAGTTCAGATTTCATAAGAAAAAAATTGCTTCTTTAATTAAGATTTATGGGCCTCAGTAGGGCCCAGCCAGAGGAGAAAAGTGGTTCAAGAGAGTAAAAACTAATGGTTAAAAATGAGACAATATGATTACAGGCCTTTAATTCCTCCTGCTTCTTTTGCAGAGCTTCCAGTGGCCCCAGGCAAAAGCAGGAACTTATTGTCTTTAAAATAGCATTATTTTGGCATAAAATGTTTATGAATTAAGGTGAAATTTGTAAGGCTATCAACCTCACTTGAAAGGCTTCTCCTACTAGAAACAATGTTTAGCTTGGTGAAAAAAATTCCTTAAGACCTAAAACATGCATCTAAGTTTACATATAAGTGAAGATGCGTGTAAACTGACATCTTGCCTAGTGCTGGTTTAGCACCTTTCCGTTTTCATAGTAAGTAGCACGTGCTAGATCTCACTGCATCTTCTTGAGAACCTTGATGAAGAAGCAGTCACAACAGACATTAGAATCTCTACTTTGAAGATGAAGGTTCTTTTTCAAGAGGTTAGGTTATTTGTTAAAAGACTGGAAATTGACATAAATAAAAGTTTAATTCCAAATCCAATGTTCACTCCACTATACCATAGAGCTGTTCCTCTAAGACAACCAGACTAAGAGTTTATCTGTGTATGTTATTTTTTAATTATCACAAAGATAATTAGCTATCTGATTCTATATTTGTTATTTTATCAAGAAGTGATTCTCTACTTTCTCTACAATGTGAAGTACTTTTGAGAACAGTCTGTGTCATTAGCTGCTTTTACTCTAGCTAAAGTTGTTGATTAAATAAGAGTTTTGCTTTAATTGTTTAAATTTTTTCCTTAATTCTTCAAGCCATCCCCTCTTGATCTCATACTTTGATATTAATATAAAGCCATTCCTTTCATGATCACACAGCTTTAATTATTCATCATGTGCTCATCTTCTCAAATTCAAGTTCCAGTCTGGTTCTAGCTCTGCTACCCACACAACCAGCCTATTCTTTCCACTGAGAAGAGGTAATATCTGTGGATATCCACATCTACCAATAACTTTGACAAATTTCATTCTGTTCCAAAGACTATCAGATCTGCTATTCACTCTTCCAACAACTTCAAGTCTCCAGAAAGAGAAGAAAACCCCAAAAATAAATGATAGAGGCTTCCTAAAGGGCATTCAATATATTCATTATGCATAACAGCAGTCCTTATGGTCTCCCCACTCTTGATGAATCTTTAGAAAATGACTTCCATGACTTTAGAAAATATTGTTATGAAGGTGATTCCTAAGTCAATGTCTTTAGTGTCAAAACTGCTCCAAAATTCCAGCCCTAAAGAAACATCTGCTTGAGAAACATTGCCACCTGTATATCTAAGCAGCAATGCAAGCTCATTATATCTAAAATTAAATTCATGACTGTGGTCCTAAGCTCTGCTTCCTATGTCCTCTAACAGTACTTGCTTTACTTATTCCAATTCCTTCACCTGGAATACTTACATTTCTGTCAACATCCCTTCCATTCTTAAATAACTTGAATCCCATCTCCTCAATGCCGACTCATAATCCCTCCAGCTAAAACAATCACACTCTTTTTAAAACTTGTAGAACCTGTATTGTAATTCTAATAGTAATCCAAGTATCAAAAACAAGTGATCTGTATGACGTCAACAGAAATGCCTTTCTTGAAATAAATTTACTTCAGTTTCCTAAATGAAAAAGGAGTTTAAAGGGAGCTGTCTCTAAAGTGAGTTTTACAAGGTGATCTAGTGAGAGACAGAAAACGTTCGAATTTTAATTGAAATTCATCTTAAAATTAGGAAATCAATTTTATCAATATTTAATATACAAATTGTCTACATTGAACAGAGCTGAAGTACCTGTGTAGGACTGATACATAGAGAGATAGTATAGCTCTCATAGGAATGTTGTGAGACAAAACAGATTTTATATATATATAATTAAACCCATTTGTAATACAGATTGTTAATTTATTCAAGTTAATATAGCTATTGATGGTTATGATGTCGTCATATTTGGTGATACATTTTATATTTATATTTTGTCTTGCATTAATTGAAAACTACATTTTGGTTATATTTTTAATTTTCATAATGAGCAGAAACATTACTTTGCCAACAAAGGTCCATTTAGTCAAAGCTATGGTTTTTCCAGTAGTCATATATGGATGTGAGAGTTGGACCATAAAGAAGGCTGAGCACTAAAGAATTGATACTTTTGAACTGTGGTGTTGGAGAATATTCTTGAATCAGAAAGCAGGAGGAGAGGGGAAGACAGAGGATAAGGTGGTTGGATATCATCACCGACTCAATGGACATGAGTCTGAGCAAGCTCCAGGAGATAAGCAACAAAACATGTCTGATTGTCAATCTTGTGTCTGACTCTTTGCCACTCCATGGATTACAGCACGCCAGGCTTCCCTGTCCTTCACCATCTCCCAGAGCTTGCTCAAACTCATGTCCATTGAGTTGGTGATAATGTCCAACCATCTCATCCTCTATCGTTCCCTTCTCCTCCCACCTTCTATCTTTCCCAGCAATATGGTCTTTTCCAAGAAGTCAGTTTTTTGCATCAGGTGACCAAGGTATTGGAGCTTCATCTTCAGCATCAGCCCTTCCAATGAATATTCAGGGATGATTTCCTTTAGTATTGACTGGTTTGATCTCCTTGCAGTCCAGGAGACTCTCAAGAGTCTTCTCCAACACCATAGTTTGAAAACATCAATTCTTTGGTGCTCAACCTTCTTTGAGCTATCACATCCATACACAACTACTGGAAAAACCATAGCTTTGACTAGATGGACCTCTGTCAACAAAGTAATGTCCCTGCTTTTTAATGTGCGGTCTAGGTTTGTCATAGCTTTTCATCCAAGGAGCAAGCATCTTTTAATTTCATGGCTGCAGTCACTGTTCACAGTGATTTTGGATCCCAAGAAAATAGTTTTTCAATGTTTCCATTGCTTCCCATCTATATGTAATGAAGTGATGGGACCAGATGCCATGATCTTAGTTTTTTGAATGTTGAGTTTTAAGACAGCTTTTTTCACTCTCCTCTTTCACCTTCATCAAGAGGCTTTTTTAATTCCTCTTTGCTTACAGCCATATGGGTGGTGTCATCTACATATGCAAGTATATTGATATTTTTCCTGGTAGTGTTGACTGAGCGACTTCACTTTCACTTTTCACTTTCATGCATTGGAGAAAGAAATGGCAACCCACTCCAGTGTTCTTGCCTGGAGATCCCAGGGATGGGGGAGCCTGGTGGGCTACTGTCTATGGGGTCGCACAGAGTTGGCCACAACTGAAGCGACTTAGCAGCAGTGTTGATTTCAGCTTGTGATTAATCTAGCCTGGCATTTTGCATGATATCAGTTCATTTCAATTCAATCACTCAGTTGTGTCCAACTCTTTGCAACCCCATGGACTGCAGCATGCCAGGCCTCCCTGTCCATCACCAACTCCTGGAGTTTACTCAAACTCATTTCCATTGACTCGGTGATGCCATCCAACCATCTCATCCTCTGTTGTCCCCTTCTCCTTGCACCTTCAATCTTTCCCAGCATAAGGGTATTTTCAAATGAGTCATATCTTTGCATCAGGTGGCCAAAGTATTGGATTTTTAGCTTCAACATCAGTCCTTCCAATGAATATTCAGGTCTGATTTCCTTTAGGCTGCACTGGTTGGATCTCCTTGCAGTCCAAGGGACTCTCAGAGTCTTCTCCAACACCACAGTTCAAAACCAACAATCCTTTGGCACTCAGCTTTCTTTATAGTCCAACTCTCACATCCCATACATGACTACTGGAAAAAAACATAGCCTGGACTGGATGGACCTTTGTTGGCAAAGTAATGTCTCTGCGTTTTAATATGCTATCTAGGTTGGTCATAGCTTTTCTTCCAAGGAGTAAGTGTCTTTTTATTTCATGGATGCAGTCACCATCTGAAATGATTTTGGAGCCCAAAAAAGTAAAGTCTGCTACTGTTTCCACCGTTTCCCCATCTATTTGCCATGAAGTGATGGCACCAGATGCCATGATCTTAGTTTTTTGAATGTTGAGCTTTAAGCCAACTTTTCCACTCTCCTCTTTCACTTTCATCAAGAGGCTTTTGAGTTCCTCTTCACTTTCTGCCATAAGGGTGGTGTCATCTGCATATCTCAGGTTATTGATATTTCTCCCAGCAATCTTGATTCCAGCTTGTGTTTCATCCAGCCCAGAATTTCTCATGATATACTCCGCATAGAAGTTAAATAAGCAGGGTCACAATGTACAGCCTTGAGGTGCTCCTTTCCCAATTTGGAATCAGTCTGTGGTTCCATGTCCAGTCCTAACTGTTGCTTCCTGACCTGCATACAGGTTTCTCAAGAGGCAGGTCAGGTGGTCTGATATTCCCATCTCTTTCAGAATTTTCCACAGTTTATTGTGATCCATATACTCAAAGGCTTTGGCATAGTCAATAAAACAGAAATGATGTTTTTTTGGAACTCTCATGCTTTTTTGATGATCCAGCAGATGTTGGCAATTTGATCTCTGGTTCCTCTGCCTTTTCTAAAACCAGCTTGAACATTTGGAAGATCATGGTTCACATAATACTGAAGCCTGGCTTGGAGAATTTTAAGCATCACTTTACTAGCGTGTGAGATGAGTGCAATTGTGCGGTAGTTTGACCATTCTTTGGCATTGCCTTTCTTAGGGATTGGAATAAAAACTGACCTTTTCCAGTCCTGTGGCCACTGTTGAGTTTTCCAAATTTGCTGGCCTATTGAGTGCAGCACTTTCACAGCATCATCTTTTAGGATTTGAAATAGCTCAACTGGAATTCCATCACCTCCACTAGCTTTGTTCATAGTGATGCTTCCTAAGGCCCAGTTGACTTCACATTCCAGGATGTCTGGCTCTAGGTGAGTGATCACACCATCATGATTATCTGGGTCGTGAAGATCTTTTGTGTACAGTTCTTCTGTGTATTCTTGCCACCTCTACTTAATATCTTCGGCTTCTGTTAGGTCTATACCATTTCTGTCTTTTATTGTGCCCATCTTTGCATGAAATATTCCCTTGGTATCTAATTTTCTTGATGAGATCTCTAGTCTCACCCATTCTATTGTTTTCCTCTATTGCTTTGCACTGATCACCGAGGAAGGCTTTCTTATCTCTCCTTGCTATTCTTTGGACTCTACATTAAAATGGGTATATCTTTCCTTTTCTCCTTTGCTTTTTGCCTCTCTTCTTTTCACAGCTATTTGTAAGGCCTCTTCAAACAACCATATTGCTTTTTTGCATTTCTTTTTCTTGAAGATGGTCTTGCTCCCTGTCTCCTGTATGATGTCACAATCCTCTGTTCATAGTTCATCAGGCACTCTGTCTATCAGATCTTGTCCCTTAAATCTATTTCTCACTTCCACTGTATAATTGTAAGGGATTTGATTTAGGTTATACCTGAATGATCTAGTGGTTTTCCCTACTTTCTTCAATTTAAGTCTGAATTTGGCAATAAGCAGTTCATGGTCTGAGCTACTGTCAGCTCCCGATCTGGTTTTTGCTGACTGTATAGAGCATCTCCATTTTTGGCTGCAAAGAATATAATCAATATGATTTCAGTATTGACCATCTGGTGATGCCCATGTATAGAGTCTTCTCTTTTGTTGTTGGAAGACAGTGTTTTTTATGACCAGTGCGTTCTCTTGGCAAAACGCTATTAGACTTTGCCCTGCTTCATTCTATACTCCAAGGTCAAATTTGTCTGTTATTCCAGCTGTTTCTTGACTACCTACTTTTGCATTCCAATCTCCTATAATGAAAAGGACATCTTTGGGGTGTTAATTTCTAGAAGGTCTTGTAGGTCTTCATAGAACCGTTCAACTTCAGCTTCTTCAGCATATTTGGATTATTGTGATGTTGAATGGTTTGCCTTGGAAATGAACAGAGCTCATTCTGTCATTTTTGAGATGGCATCCAAGTACTGAATTTTGAGCTCTTTTGTTGACTATGATGGCTACTCCATTTCTTCTAACGGATTCTTGCCCACAGTAGTAGATATAATGGTCATCTGAGTTAAATTCACCAATTCCAGTCCATTTTAGTTCACTGATTCCCAAAATGTTGATGTTCACTCTTGCCATCTCCTGTTTGCTTTGATTCATGGACCTAACATTCCAGGTTCCTATGCAATATTGCTCTTTACAGCATGATATACTCTACATGTAAACTAAATAAGCAGGGTAACAATATACAGCCTTGATGCACTCCTTTCCCAATTTTGAACCAGTCTGTTGTTACATATTCAATTCTGACTATTGCATCTTGACCTGCATACAGGTTTCTCAGGAGGCAGGTAAAGTGGTCTGGTATTCCTTTCTCTTTAAGAATTTATTTATAAATTATAAAAGAATAATGTTTTTATAATTTATAAATAAATATATATTTATATTTATGGGTGCTTTTTGTTTTCTTTTTACCAATATAGATGCACAAGGACATAATTCAGAGACCACTGCCCTGGAGATAAGATTTTTTCACCAAGGGCCTCTAGATAGCTCATTGGTGGAGAGGAGCTGGCAGTGATGGTACTGCCAAATCCCTGGTATCCCACAGAGATATAGGCTGATTGGGCAACCTAACACTCCTGGTTCCAATCTAGTTCTGGTTCCATTAACACCACTGCTGCCACTTGTACAGATCTCAGCTGTAAACATCCTGGAGAACAATCTGCCAAGCCAACAACATATTCAGCTGTTATCCATATTTTCTCCAAGTAGCAAGGTCAGAAGCATCAGGAAAGCCTAGAAGCAGAACTTATGTCCAATAATTAACTTGCTCTTCATTTTGTCATAAATCCAGTATCTTGCCACTATCAATACTTCCTTAGCTTTGATAAATTTTCTCTCTTGAGAGTTTGTATATATTCACTTTCCTCTAATATAATCAGGGCCACCTTAGACTGCCAGACATACTTTATTTACTATAAATTCAAAAGGAAGTGGTAATATTCCTAATTCCTTTCTGCCAAGGGTCCTGTTATTGTTCAATCTCTAAGTCATGTCCAACTCTTTGTGACCGCATGGACTGTAGCATGACAAGGTTCTCTGTCCTTCACTACCTCCCAGAATTTTCTCAAACTCAGGTCCATTGAGTCGATGATGCCATCCAACCATGTCATCCTCTGTTGCCCCCTTCTCCTCTTGCCCGCAATCTTCAACACCAGGGTCTTTTCCAATGAGTCAGCTCTTTGCATCCAGTGACCAAAGTATTAGAGTTTAAACTTCAGCATCAGTCCTTGTAATGAATATTCAGTGTTGATTGCCTTTAGGATTGACTTGTTTGATCTTGCTGTCCAAGGGACTCTCAAGAGTCTTCTCCAGCACCACAGTTCAAAAGCATCAATTCTTTGGTACTCAGCCTTCTTTATGGTCCAACTTTCATATCTGTATTTTATTCCATTAAATTTTTTATTTTATTTTTAATTGGGGGATAATTACTTTATAATATAGTGATGATTTGTGCCATACATCAACATGAATCAACCAGAGGCTTACACGTGTCCCTTCCCTTCTAAATCTCTCTCCCATCCCACAACTCTAGATTGTCACGGAGCACCAGCTTTGGATTCCCTCATCATACAGCAAGTTCCCACTGGCTATCTATTTTACATATGGTAATGTATGTGTTTCAGTACTACTCTCTCAAGTCTTACCACCCTCTCCCTCCCCCACTGGGACCACAAATGTTCTTTATGTCTGTGTCTCCTTTGCTGCTTTGCAAATAGGACCATCAGTACCATCTTTCTAGATTCCATATATACGTGCTAATATATGATATTTGTCTTTCTCTTTCTGACTTACTTCATTCTGTATAATAGGCTCTAGATTCATCCATGACATTAAAACTGGCTCAAATTCATTCCTTTTAAGAGCTGAGTCATATTCCATTGTGTATATGTACCACAATTTGTTTATCCATTCATTTGTTGATGGACATCATTTTCTTCCATATTCCACCAACTGTAAATAGTGTTTTGATAAACATTGGGGTAAATGTGCCTATTTCAGTTATGATATCCTAAGAGTATATACCCAGTAGTGGGATTGTTGGGTCATATGAAGTTTTATTTCTAGTTTTCTTAAGGAGTTTCCATACTGTTCTCTATAGTGTCTGTATCAATTTGCAATAGTGTAAGAGAGTTCTCTTTCCTCCACACCCTCTATGGCACTTATTATTTGTAGACTTTGGTGATGGCCATTCTGACTGGTGTGAGATGATACCTTATTGTAGTGTTGATCTGCATTTCTCTAACTGGGAATTATTGAGCATCTTTTCATGTGTTTATTGGCCATTTGTGTGTCTTCTTTGGAGAAATGTCTGTTTAAGTCTTCTGCTCACTTTTTGATTGGGTTGATTGTTTTTCTGGTATTGAGCTGCATGAGCTGCTTGTATATTTTAGAAATTATTTCTTTGTCAGTTGTTTCATTTCCTATTATTTTCTCCCATTCTGGGGTCTGTCTTTTCACCTTGCTTACAGTTTCCTTCATTGTGCAAAATCTTTTTACTTTAATTAGCTCCAATTTGTTTATTTTTGTTTTTATTTCTATTACTCTAGGAGGTGGGTCATAGAGGATCTTGCTGTGATTTATGTCAAAGAGTGTTTTGCCTATATTTTCCTGTAAGAGTTTTATAGTTTCTGGTCTTATATTTAGGTCTTTAATCCATTTTAATTTTCTTTCTGTGTATGATATTAGAAAGTGTTCTGATTTCTTTCTTTTACACATATGTGTGTGTTAGTCACTCAGTTGTGTCTGACTCTTTGTTACCCCATGGACTGTAGCCCACCTGGCTCCTGTGTCCTTGGAATTCTCCAGGCAAGAATACTGGTGTGGGTTGCCATTCCCTCTCCAAGGGATCCTCCCAACCCAGGAATCAAACCCAAGTCCCCCACACTGCAGTCAAATTCTTTACTGTCTGAGCCAACTGTTGTCCATTAGCAAATGTGTTTACACAACTGCCCAGTATTCCCAGAACCACTTATTGAAGAAACTGTCTTTTTTCCATCGAATATTTTTGCCTCTGTCAAAGATAAGGTACAATAGGTGCATGGATTTATCTCTAGGCTTTATATCTTGTTCCATTGATCTATATTTCTGTTTTTGTGCTAGCACCATATTGTCTTGATGACTGTAGGTTTGTAGTATAGTCTCAAGTTAGGAAGATTGATTCCTCCAGCTTCATTCTTCATTTTCAAGATTGCTTTGGCTCTTCAGGGTCCTTTGTGTTTCCATATACGTTATGAGATGATTTGTTCTAGTTCTGTGAAAAATACCACTGGTAGTTTGATAGGAATGCATTGAATTTATAGATTGCTTTTGATAGTATAATCATTTTCACAATATTGATACTTCCAATCCAAGAACATGGTATATCTCTCCATCTATTTGTGTCATCTTTAATTTCTTTCATCAGTGTCATATAGTTTCTGCATACAGATCTTTTGTCTCTTTAGATAAATATATTCCTAAGTATGGGCTTCCCAGGTGGCACCAGTGGTAAAGAACCCACCTGCCAGTGCAGGAGACATAAGAGACACAGGTTCAGTCACTGGGGTGGGAAGATTCCCTGAAACCCACTCCAGTATTCTTGCCTGGATAATCCCATGAATAGCTGGCCAGCTACAGACCATAGGTCACCAAGTATCAGACATGACTGAAGTTACTTAGCATGTGTGCATACATTCCTAAGTATTATATAATTTTTGTTGCAATGATGAATGGGATTTTTCCCTTAATTGCTCTTTCTAATTTTTCATTGTTAGTGTATAGGAATGCAAGGAATTTCTGTGTATTAATGTTTATCCTGAAACTTTACCATATTTTTTGATTGGCACTATTAATTTTCTGGTGGTATCTTGAGGGTTTTTTATATAAACAATCATGTCATCTGCAAAGAGAGAGTTTTATTTTCCTTTTCAATCTGGATTCTTTTATTTTTTTTCTTTTGTTCTCTGATTTCTGTGGCTAAGACTTCCAAAATTAAGTTGAATAATAATGACAAAAGTGGGTATCTTTGTCTTGTTCCCAAATTTAGAGGAAATGCTTTCAATTTTTCACCACTGAGAATAATATTTGCTGTGGGTTTGTCACATATGACCTTTATTATGTTTATGTATGTTCTTTCTGTGCCTAGTTTCTGGAGAGTTTTAATCATAAATAGGTGTTGAATTTTTAAAAAGCTTTCTCAGCATCTATTGAGATGGTTATATGGTTCTTATCTCTCAATTTGTTAATATGGTGTATCACATTGCTTGATTTGTATATATTGAAGAATTCTTGCATCCCTGGGATAAAGCTCCCCTGATCATGATATATGATCTATTAATGTGTTGAATTCTGTTTGCTAGAATTTTGTTGAGTATTTTTGCATCTATGTTCATCAGTGATATTCACCTAAAATTTTTTTCTCTGTGGCATCTTTGTTTACTTTTGGTAATAGGGTGATGGTGGCCTTGTTGAATGAGTTTGGGAGTTTTCCTTCCTCTGCAATTTTCTGAAAGAGTTTGAGCAGGATAGGTATTAGCTCTTGTCTCAATCATTGGTAGAATTTAACTGTGAAGCCATCAGCCCCTGTGCTTTTGATCATTGGAAGATTCTTGATTACATTTTCAATTTCTGTGCTAGTGATTGGTCTGTCATATTTTCTTTTTTTAAAAGCTATAATTAGCTTTTTGAAGAATGTTTAAAATAGAAATAATTTTTTTAAAGATAGAATTTATTCAGTTTTTCTTAATATATATATCACTGAATTGTAGTTGACATACAATGTTTCAGGTGCACAGCAAGGTGATTCAGTTATACATATACACATATTATTTTTTAAATTATTTTCCACCATAAGTTATTATAAGATATTGACTATAGGTCCCTGTGCTATACAGTAAACCTTTGGTGCTTGTTGCATGTCTAGTTTTTAAATTATAAATCTAGCATTCTTTTCATAGTAAGTCAAATAAATGGATTTGAAATGTCACAAAATTTTAGTTAGACAAAAATCCATATGCTTTATAAAATATTTATGTTATGTATACTATATATATATACACACACAAAAGTTGTTCTACTATGCTTAATACAGATTTGAGAAAGAGTATCAAAAAAAGAAAAAATGGATATATATATATATACACACAAAAGTGGATATATATACATATATATGTATGGATATATGTGTATATATATACATATACATATATATATACATATATATATATACATACACACACAAAAAATGGATATATATATATACACACACACAAAAGTTGTTCTACTATGCTTGATACAGATTTGAGAAAGAGTATCAAAAAAAGAAAAAATGGATAAGTTGAACAACATAAACTAATGAAAAGGGAGTGCTGAAAATGAAATAGAAAAAGTGAAACAAACTAGATAAAAGTAAAAGATCATCATATAGTGCAGTTGTTTTTAAACATGGCTGCACATTAAAAACAAATCTTGCATCCAATTAAAATAAATAAATTTAAATTAAAAAAAATAAAAAAAAATCTGTGGCTTTGGAGAAAAAAGCAACTCCTGGGCATTTTTTCAAAAAATTCTAAGATAATTCTGAGATGCATTTGGATTTCAAAAAGTGATTACAGATTTTTCTAATAAATGGTATTTTTGTTGATATAGAATTATAATATTTTTTTGTTGGCCACTCATGATGCAATGGCTATTGTTGTGGTTCAGTCACCCAGTCATGTTCAACTCTTTGCAACTCCATGGACTGCAGCATACCAGGCCTCCCTGTCCCTCACCATCTCCCAAAGTTACTCGGGTTCATGTCCATTGCATCAGTGATGCCATCCAGCCATCTCATCCTCTGGCACCCTCTTTTTCTTATGCCCTCAATCTTTCCCAGCATCAAGGACTTTTTCAATGAGTCAGTTGTTCACATTAGATGACCAAAATACAGAGTTTTAGCTTCAGTATCAGTTTTTCCAGTGACTATTCAGGGATGATTTCCCTTAAGATTGACTGGTTTGATCTCCTTGCTGTGCAAGCATCTCTGAGGAGTCTTCTCCAGCACCACAGTTCAAAGGCATCAATTCTTTGGTGCTCTGCCTTCTTTACAATCCAGCTCTCACAACCATATGTGACCACTGGGAAGACCATAGTCTTGCTTATACGGATCTTTGTTGGCAGAGTAATGTCTCTGCTTCTCAACACACTATCTAGGTTCATCATATCTTTCCTGCCAAGAAGCAATTGTCTTCTGATTTCATGGCTGCAGTCACCATCTGTAGTGATTTTAGAGCCCCTTCATGGATCACTGCCTTGTCATGGTGAAGGGGTGTGTGTAACTCAATGAAGCTATGAGCCATGCCTTGTAGGGCCACCCAAGATGGACAGGTCAGAGCTGAGAGTTCTGATGAAACGTGATCCACTAGAGGAAGAAATGGCAAACCACCTAGTACACTCACTGTGAGAACCTCATGAACTATAAAAAAGAGATACAATGGTGTTGAGTGAGTAATAGTTACCTAATCACAACAGTAAAATATGTTTGTCAGTTTGCAGATTTAATAGCCAGACAAAAAATAAAAGGTAATTATAATTGCAAGCAATAATGAAAACATGATTAACCTAACAATAAAAACTAATTACATACAGTTTGGGGTGTTGAGCAGAGTGACTGCTCAGCCAGTATATGTTTTTTGGTTGGTGCATTTTATCCATTTACATTTAACGTAATTATCAATGTGTGGGATTCAATTACCATTTTCTCAATTGTTTTGAGTTTATTTTCTGTCTTTTCCTTCTCTTGTGTTTCCTGCCTAAAGAAGTTCCTGTAGTATTTGTTGGAGATCTGGTGTGGTGGTGCTGAATTCTCTTAACTTTTCCTTGTCTGGAAAACTTTATTCTCCATTAAATCTGAATCAGAGCCTTGCTGGGGTAGAGTGTTCTTGGCTGTAGGTTCTTCCCTTTCATCACTTTCAATATATTGTGCCATTCCCTTCTGGCTTGTAGAGTTTCTGTTGAGAAATCAGCTGATAAACTGATGGGTGTTTCTTTATATGTTATTTGACGTTTTTCTCTTGGTGCCTTTAATATTTTATATTTGTCTTCAATTTTTGTCAGTTTGATTACTATGTCTCAGTATGACTCTTTAGAACACAGTCTTGATGTGTTCCTCCTTGAGATTATCCTGCCTGGGACTCTGTGCTTCCTGGATTTGGTTGATTATTTCCTTTCCCATGTTAAGAAAGGAAAGATCTATTATCTCTTCAAATATTTTCTCAGGTCCTTTCTCTCTTTCTTCTCCTTCTGGAACCCCTATGTTGTGAATATTGATGTGTTTAAAATTGTCCCAGAGGTCTCTTTGTCTTCATTTTTAAAAAATACTCTGTTCTGCAGCAATGATTTCCACCATTCTGTTCTCCAGGTCATTTATCTGTTCTTCTGCCTCAGTTATTCTGCTATTGATTCCTTCTAGTGTATTATTCCAGAGAAGGCAATGGCACCCCATTCCAGTACTCTTGCCTGGAAAATCCCATGGACGGAGGAGCCTGGAAGGCTGCAGTCCATGGGGTTGCTGAGGGTCGGACACGACTGAGCGACTTCACTTTCACTTTTCACTTTCATGCATTGGAGAAGGAAATGGCAACCCACTCCAGTGTTCTTGCCTGGAGAATCCCAGGGATGGGGGAGCCTGGTGGGCTGCATCTAAGGGGTCGCACAGAGTCGGACACGACTGAAGCGACTTAGCAGCAGCAGCAGCAGCAGTGTATTATTCGTCTCTGTTTGCTTGTTCTTTAGTTTAACTAGGTTATTGGTAAACATTTCTTGCTTCTTCTCCATTGTTTTCCTGAGATCCTGGATCATCTTCACTATCATAATTCTAAATTCTTTTTCAGGAAAGTCGACTATCTCCACTTCATTTAGTTGTTTTTTTGGGGTTTTATCTTGTCCTTTCATCTGGGACATAACTTTCTGCTTTGTCATCCTGATTAACTCTCTATAATGTGATTTTTGTTCTAGCCTCTGTGGGATTGTGGTTCTTGCTTCTTCTGTCTGCCTCTGATAGAGAAGGCTGACATTTGTATATGCTTCCTGATGAAAGGGACTGGCAGTGGGAAAAACTGGGTCTTGCTCTGGTGGCAGGACCTTGCTCAGTTCAGTTCAGTCACTCAGTCGTGTCCAGATCTTTGCAACTCCATGGACTGCACTACACCAGGCTTCCCTGTCCATCACCAACACTTGGTGCTTGGTCAAACTCATGTCCATCGAGTTGGTAATGCCATCCAACCATCTCATCCTCAGTCATTCCCTTCTCCTCCTGCCTTTAATCTTTCCCAGCATCAGGGTCTTTTCCAATGAGTCAGTTCTTCGCATCAGGTGGCCAAAGTATTCAGCAAAACTTTAACCCAATTATATGCCAGTTGGTGGGGTTGTGCTCCCTCCTTGTTAGTTGTTTGGCTTGAGGCAATCCAGCCCTGAGGACTACAAGTTCTTTGGTAGGGTTAATGGCGAACTGCAGAGGGCTTACATAAGGGGGGACCTTCCAGGACTGCTGCTTCCAATGCCCCCATCCCTATAGTTAGCCCCTGCTGCCCCACACCTCCACAGGAGACCCTCCAACAATAGCAGTTAGTTCTGGTTCAGTCTCTTATTGGGTCACAGCTCCTTTCCTCTGAGGCTTTGTGTGTGCAAGATTTTGTTTGAGCCCTCCAAGACTGGAGTCTTTGTTTCCCCCAGTCCTGTGGAAGTCCTATAATCAAATCCTGCTGGCTTTCACGATCAGATTCCCTGGGGATTTCCAGTTCCTTTGTCAGATCCCCAGGCTGAGAAGCCTGATGTGGGGTTCAGAACCTTCACAACAGTGGGAGAACTTCTTGAGTATTATTATTCTCTAGTTTGTGGGTCACCCACCCAGTGGATATGGGATTTGATTTCATCATGATTGCACCCCTCCTATTGTGCAATGGAATAGCACATTTAGTCCATTTTGTCTTTGGACATGGGGTATATCCTTTTTTGGTGGGTTCCAGTATTCTCCCATTGATGGTTGTTCCAAAGTTAATTGCAATTTTCTTGCTCTCACAGGAGTTGATGAGCGTATGTCCTACTCCACCATCTTGAACCAGAACTGGTCTGTTTATATTTTCTATTACTACATGGTTAAATTTTGAAAGATAATCCTTTCTTAAGATTTTGTCTGTTTCTTTGACATCCGTTTTGTTGGCATATAGTTCCGTATTGTAGTCTCTTACGGTGCTCTTGCCTGGAAAATCCCATGGACGGAGAAGCCTGGTAGGCTGCAATCCATGGGGTCGCGAGGAGTCAGACATGACTGAGCGACTTCACTTTCTCTTTTCACTTTCATGCATTGGAGAAAGAAATGGCGACCTACTCCAGTGTTCTTGCCTGGAGAATCCCAGGGACAGCAGAGCCTGGTGGGCTGCCCTCTATGGGATCGCACAGAGTCGGACACGGCTGAAGCGACTTAGCAGCAACATGATCCTTTGTATTTCTGTAACATCTCTTGTAATTTCTCCTTTTTCATTTCCAATTTTATTGATTTGAGTCTTATCCCTTTTTTTTCTTGATGAGTCTGGCTAATGGCTTGTTGATTTTGTTTTCCTTCTCAGAGAACCAGCTTTTAGTTTTATTAATCTTTGCTATAATTTCCTTCCTTTCTTTTTCATTATTTTCTGCTCTGATCTTTATGATTTCTTTCCTTCTACTAGCTTTAAGATTTGAGGGTTCTTCTTTTTCTAGTTGCTTTAGGTGTAAATTTAGGTTGTTTATTTGATACCTCTCTTCTTTGTCAAGCTAGGCTTGTATAACCATAAACTTTCATCTTAGCATTGCTTTGCTGTACCCCATAGGATTTGAGTTGTAGTGTTTTCATTGTCATTTGTTTCTAGGCATATTTTTACTTCCTTTTTGATTTCTTCTGTGATCTGTTGGTTATTCAAAAGCATATTGTTTAGCCTCTTTGTGTTTTTGTTTTTTATAGTTTTTCTTTCCCTATGCTGTGCTAAGTCATTTTAGTCAGGTCCAACTCTTTGCAACCCTATGGACTGTTACCCACCAGGCTCCTCTGTCCATGGGATTCTCAAAGCAAGAATACTGTCATAAGTTGAGGTGCCCTCCTCCAGGGAATCTTCCTGACCCAGGGATTGAACCTGTGTCTCTTACATCTCCTGCCTTGGCAGGGGTTTCTTTACCTCTAGTGACCCTAACCCTAACCCTAACCCTTGTGAAGTTTTCATGATTGGGGGGACTTGTGCCTGTGTTCTGGTGGATGGAGCTGGGTCTTGTCTTTCTGGATGGCTGTGCCATGTCCACTGGTGTGTTTTGGGGTGTCCATGGGTTCAGTATGGCTTTGGTCAGCCTGTCTGATAATGTGAGGGGTTGTGACCTGTTTTGCTGAAGGAATAGTATGGGGCATCCAGCACTGGAGATTTCTGGCTTTGGGTTGGGGCCTGATCTTAATGTTGAGATGGGGGCCTTTGGGAGCACTCTCATCTCTTAATGTTATATGGGGTTTGGAGTTCTCTGGTGATCCAAAGTCCTGGAGTGAAGCCTCCTGCCTTACAGGTTCAGGCCCAACCCCTTACAGTAGTATCAAGACTTCACAGGCCACACAGCACAGAAAACAAAATCTGTAGACTAATAGTGAAATAACTCTCAACAGCCAAGCACACCCAAAGAGATTCATATACTTGTTATGGAAAAGGAGAGGGAAGAAAGAGAAAAAGGGAAAAGAATGATAAGATGAGTCAAAAGAGAAGAGAGCAATCAAGCCAATAATCAAACCCCTAAGTGAAAATCAACACTGTTAATTAGACTCTCAAAGATACAATATTAAAAACCAAAGATTATTTTTTATTTTTTATATAAATTTATTTATTAAAACAAAAGATTAAAATATAAAAATATGGAAAAATACTAGACTCTCAAAAATACAAAATCAAAAACATCAAAAGCAAAAATAAAAAACACAGAATTTATTTAAAATAGGGTTTTTAAAGGTAAAAGTAAGTTACAAAAATAAAAAAAGAGTAACAAAAATTCATATCAGGACAATATGAGAAAAACATTTTTATAAGGAAAAAAAGTGGGGTATATATAGTGAGTGGTACTGAGAGGAATGTCTAAGTGATTCTTCCATTTTCCTGCCCCATTCAATTTTCCTACACAGAAAGTCTTCCAGTATATCTAGGAAGGTCTCTGGATCTGTTGTGGGTAGTGTTGGGTCAGCTCAGACTCAGATCTTTCCTTGTTCTAGCTTGTACCTGTTCTCAAAGTCTGCAGTTTCCTCAGGCTAATTGTAGAAATTTAAATCCTTGCACCTGCCACCTTGGGGTGGTTTCCCCTTCTTTCCTTTGCTTATGCAGCCCCTGGCTTTCCACCTTGTTTTTGAGTCTGCCTCTGCTTATAAGTCTGTCTCCAGTGTCTGTCCTCTGCCCAGACACAGGGGGGTGAAAGTAGCTGCTAATAAAGGCTCATTTGTGCTGGGAAGGAGGAGGGGTACAGCAGACACCACTGAGGTGCTTGAGGAGTGCTCCCTGAGGTTGGTTCCTGCAAGAGGTTGCTCCAGCCTGAGGCTGGTCGTGCACTTCTCCAGGGGAGTTAGTCTCAGGTTCATGAAACCCTTGGCAGAGTTGATTCATTCAGATTCCCAGGGAGACATGGGTAGCAGCACATGGCCACTGACAGCTTGACAGCAGTTGCAAACCTCTGGGGTCTGGACTTTAGCAGCCCCTTGTCTTCCATCTCTGGTGTTTACACCTGCTTCCTTGCCTCTAGGGCTGTAGACTGCAGCCAGCTCACTCCCTTTCAGCGTTCACTAGGGCAGGGTCCTTGGTTCTGTGCGTGAGCGGAGTTAGAGAGCAGCGTTAGAGTCTTGCCATGGAAATTATCCTTTGCTTCTCAGGTGGTCCCAGGGTGTTCCCTGGTCTGCCTCTGCAGTGTCACATAGCCCTCTCAGAATGACTTCATAGCAGTCAACTCTGGTCCTGCCCCGAGGACTGACCCCTGAGGCCTGAACCTCCACCCCTAGCCCCAACTTGCTGCAGGTTGACGTGAGCATGTGAGCTACTTCTCAGCTGTGAAGTGACATTCAGCAAGATTTCTGTGGCGAATTTTCTCAAGCTCTGAAGATCCCCCCAGAGCCCCGTGTGAAGGAGTTTCCTGATCTGTGGAAATTTTTCCTCCTTCATGACTCCCTTCCTGGGGTGCAAGTCCCCATCCCAAACTCCTTTGTCTCCCATTTTGTCTTTATCTTTTGCTCTACCTCATTCCAAGGAGATTGGTTTGCCTTTCTGAAAGTTTGGGGTCCTCTGTCAATGTTCAGTAAATGTTCTGTGGAAATTGTTCCACAAGCAGATGGTTTTTTGATATATTTGTGGAGGAGAAGGTGGTCTCACCACTCTATTCCTCTGTCATCTTGAAAGTTCCCCCTCTTAGCTGCTTCTTTATAGCTTCATGGATTCAAAAATGTGGGGAGGATCCCACAGGATCAGGGGGCGGGTAGTCTGGATTCACCTCACAATTCTACCACTGACCTGTGTGTTGACCTTGGACAATACACAAAGTCCTGGCCTCAAATTCTTCCTTGCTAAAATGAAGAGGAAACTGAGGCATTGAAAATTCAATGAGCTAATTCTTAAAAATTCTTTGAATAGAATTTTCTTTCACATTACAGCACCTGATAAATATTGGCATTAGGAATTATCATTTTTATTAGTTTCTGTATTCACCATGTGTTTTTCTCCATATTTATTTGCTTAAGGGATAAATCAAGAAATAGTTGGATAAATGAATAATGTGCTCTGTCTACTATATCTTAATTGTTTTAGAAGTGTGAATTTCTTTCTTTAAATATAATATGATTTCTTCAATATTAATATGGCTCAAACTCCTATGTGTTCTCCACAGCGCATCACCATGCTACAGATTTTTTTTTTTGCTTCTCAATAAATATGAAATAAACATAGCAACAACAACAAAAAAGAGTATCTTGCAAGCAGCCAATGCATAATTTTTCTTGGTTGCACTCGTATTTTCATGACTTTAACCAAGAAAAATGACAACTGATGACAGGAATCTGAAAGCGGTATGTTCCCTTCTCTCCTATGCAATTTTTAGATGTTTGTTTTATCTGTCTTCCCCCTGGAGTTGCCTGTGTTCCTCCAATATGTTTTTAAATCTCAGGGAACTCCAGGAATGACTTCAGAAGACATCTTCTAAACCTGTACAGACCTACCTTTAGCATTTCCATCAGGAGAACCTCCTGCTGAATGGCCTTAATCCAAAAAGACGTAATAATCAGGAAATCTTTGAGCTTGAACAGAGCCCTAGAAATAATCTGGCCCCAAGCTGAGAATAACTGAGAGGATGAAGATATTGCAAAGTATAAGAATGTTAAATACAACAGAAAAAAATGGCAAGAGAAGATGTGATCAGGATACTCAGCATCATGATATGCTGCCTGAAAATTGTTTGTTTCTTAAAAATGTACTCCTTCCATGAAATGTGAAAGCACAGACTAAAGTTAAGGCATGTATATTTAGAATGCACAGAGGAGAAATATGAAGTTCCTAAATAGCCTCTGGAAACCACACCTGATAACCTGATGAATGCATTAAAATATATGCCTGTATAGAATGCTTAAGCAGGTATTATATTGTTGATAATATATGCCATTAAGTAAAGATAAACAGGCTTTCCTGGTGTCTCAGACAGTAAAGAATCTGCCCACAAAGTGGGAGACCTGTGTTTAATTCCTGGGTCAGGAAGATCCCCTGGAGAAGGAAATGACTACCCACTCCATTATTCTTGCCTGGAGAATTCCATGAACAAAGCAGCCTGGTGAATGACAGTCCATGGGGTTACACAGAGTCGGACATGACTGAGTGACTAACACTTTCAGTTTGAAGTAAAGATAATCAGATATCTTAAGGCATACAATCTTGAAGACATGAATGAGGGATTCTTGTTTGCTATCTGAACAAATCCTCACATCTGTCTAGGTACATGTGCTGCTAACAGAATCACATTCTGTCTATGAATGTGGACAGGAGAGAAATGTACCAGATGTCTCTACTGCCTGGCTAGCCAAAGCCAGGAGAATGAATCAGTCATATGGTTGCTCCACATTTTTTTTTTTCTTGGAGCATTTTGGCAACTGAAACCTCAGAAGTAATCAATCATTTACTATGTCGGTCAGAATGGATTAGTACTGTTATAGTAACAGACACCCCAAAAACCTCACTATCTGAGAACAAGATTTTTGTTCATTCTACATATTCAACTTGTGTAGCCTGAGATCTCTGCTCTACTACATGCTCAATTTCAGGTCCCAGGTTGACAGAATAGCCACTGCCTGGAACCCATAGTCACTGTGGCATTAGGAAAGTGTGCTCTGAGGAGTCTCATCAATACTTAAATGCTCTGGCTGGAAGTGACATACAACAATTCCTCTCATAATTCATTGGCCACAATTAGAATTGCTCCAAGCATGAGAGGCTCAGTAAGTTTAATTCTCTCGGGTGCCTCAAAAACAGAGAGGCAGGAATAGTGTAAACAGCATTAAGAACTTCCTCAGCCAGCAAGATGAACAAATATCCTAGTGTGAACTTGAACAAAACACCAAGGGTGGGAGATGGGAGAGTAAACAACCTCATCTTTGGCCTACAACATTTTTGGAGAAATAGACATCCAGAAAGACAGCAAAAGTTAACTAAGTATTGAAGATCATTTATAATCAATTCATGCATGCTCAGTTGTACAGCTGTGTTCAACTCTGTACAACCCTGTGGTCTATAGCTGGCCAGGCTCCTCTGTCCATGGGATTCTCCCAACATGGAAATTGGAGAGGGTTGCCATTTCCTCCTCCAGGGGATATTCCCAATCCAGGGATCAAACTCACATCTCCTGCATTAGCAGGCAGATTATTTACTGCTGAGCCACCCAGGAAAACATTTACATCAGAAGAACTATGAAATCCCAAGTTCCAGAACACCAGAACAGCACATAATTTCCTACTTAATATGTTGCAAACTGAATATTTCAAATTATACCCTTCAGATCATTAACGATCCCACATTCCACTCTTAAATTTATTCAAATTACTCTTTTGAAAAATCATTATGTTATTGGATTTTTTTCTATTTACTTCTAATAAGTAAAATTGCTTTCCATGCAGAGACCATTTTATACACACGCATACAATCTTCAGATTCTCTTGCATTCAGTCTATTTTCCATTCAAAATTCACTTTTTTTAAGTCTACAGAGAGATTAGGTGGTGATCTGCAGACACTCTTTTCCTAGCAAGTGAAAGTGAAGTCACTCAGTCGTGTCTGACTCTTTGCGATCCCATGAACTGTAGCCTACCAGGCTCCTCCATCCATGGAATTTTCCAGGCAAGAGTACTGGAGTGGGTTGCCATTTCCTTCTCCAGGGTATCTTCCTGACCCGGGGATCAAATCCAGGTCTCCCACATTGCAGGCAGACACTTTACCGTCTGAGCTACCAGGGAAGCCCTTTTCCTAGGAGCACTGCTTGATTCTTACAACATGAAAAGAGGAGAAACAGTCAGACTAGGATTTGCCTACTCAGAAGACCACTACTGGGGACTAGGTAACCTGTGTATTTGGTGATCTCATAGGACTAGAGACTATTTTAGAGACTTGAGAAAATTCATAAGTGTCCAATTTCTCCCTCAAGAGATATGTCAAATTCTGAGAGTACATGGGATGGAAAGTTAAAAGATAATAGAAGCTTCTGAAAAGCAGGGCAGAACCGTTGGTAGTATGGCAGTCCTAGGGAAAGAAAGATTAGAATTGGGGAACTACCTCTCAGCTGAAAGTTCTCTAGTGATACACTAGACTGAGCCTTCCAAAACTGCAGCCCAGGGTCAATTGCATTCAGTCCCTGATTGGAATAAAGATAAACAGCTACCACTGAATGAGTCTAGAAGAGGAAAGGGTGAATGCTCTTAGAAGATCACACCTTCTTTCACTAACAATGTTTATATACAATATCAAGTATTTGATAAAAAATTACTAGGTATGCTAAAAAAGGAATGAGAAAATTGAGAACAATGAGAAAACATAATAATAAACTGAGTGTCATCTAGATTTAGGTTTTGGAAAGAATGAAACTTTGATGTTAAAATGATAAATATTTTTTAATATAGTCAAAGATATAAATAAAATGGACTACAAGTAGAAAATTTCACCAGAACTTAAAAAAAAAAAAAGAATCAATAGAAATTTCAAAACTTGAAAATAAGATATTTAAAAATAAGAGCCCAAGGGATAAGTTAAAATACCAATAGTATACAGAGTACTAGATTAGATAGATTATAGGTAGATGATATAGACATATAAATATGGATACCTTCCAATCTGAAGCACAGAAAAAATGGAATATACAGAAAAGTTTAAAGATACACATGAACACAAAAACATAATTAGAGACAGAAAAGGAGTCATAAAAGAATGGGCAAAACAGTATTTGAAGAAATCACCAACTGAACTTCTACAGACTAGTGGCAAAAAATAAATTTCAAATATACATTTAAAATTTATAACAGCAAAAAAACATCAAACACCTAGTAATAAATCCAGTAAAGCATATGTAAGAGATGAATACTGAAAAGTAAATTATTGAGAGAAATACAATAAAAACGCAGTAAATTGAAGAATATACTATGACTATGGACTGAGAAGCTCAATATTGCAGAGAATAATTCTCCCCAATTAATAGAGATTCCAAGTCTAGAGATTCAAGTCAATCCAAACATAAATCAGAACATGGATGTGTGAGTCTAAACTGACAAGCTTGTTCTAACTTTATATCCCCATGCAAAAGGCTAAAAATAATTTGAAGAAGTGTAAATCCGATTCCTGGACTTCAACTGAAAGATGGCAAAAATTATTACAATGATTAATACTTAAAAAATTGTACTTTTGGCAAAACAGTAGCAAAACAAACATAAAGAAGTAGAACTGAATGGTGAATTCAGAAACTGATTCATACCTATAAAGCCATCTAATTTAGGATAAACTATAACACTATGAGGAGTACATCAAGGCTGTATATTGTCACCCTGCTTATTTAGCTCATATGCAGAGTACATCATGAGAAACGCTGGACAGGAAGAAACACAAGCTGGAATCAAGATTGCCGGGAGAAATATCAATAACCTCAGATATGCAGATGACACCACCCTTATGGCAGAAAGTGAAGAGGAACTAAAAAGCCTCTTGATGAAAGTGAAAGAGGAGAGTGAAAAAGTTGGCTTAAAGCTCAACATTCAGAAAATGAAGATCATGGCATCCGGTCCCATCACTTCATGGTTTATAGATGGGGAAACAGTGGAAACAGTGTCAGACTTTATTTTGGGGGGTTCCAAAATCACTGCAGATGGTGACTGCAGCCATGAAATTAAAAGACGCTTACTCCTTGGAAGGAAAGTTATGTCCAACCTAGATAGCATATTCAAAAGCAGAGACATTACTTTGCCAACAAAGGTCCGTCTAGTCAAGGCTATAGTTTTTCCTGTGGTCGTGTATGGATGTGAGAGTTGGACTGTGAAGAAGGCTGAGCGCTGAAGAATTGATGCTTTTGAACTGTGGTGTTGGAGAAGAGTCTTGAGAGTCCCTTGGACTGCAAGGAGATCCAACCAGTCCATTCTGAAGGAGATCAGCCCTGGGTGTTCTTTGGAAGGGATGATGCTAAAGCTGAAACTCCAGTACTTTGGCCACCTCATGTGAAGAGTTGACTCATTGGAAAAGGCTCTGATGCTGGGAGGGATTGGGGGCAGGAGGAGAAGGGGATGACAGAGGATGAGATGGCTGGATGGCATCACTGACTCGATGAACGTGAGTCTCAGTGAACTCTGGGAGTTGATGATGGACAGGGAGGCCTGGCGTGCTGAGATTCATGGGGTCGCAGAGAGTTGGACACGACTGAGCTGAGCGACTGAACTGAACTGAACTGATAACACTATGGAGAAAGCAATGGCACCCCACTCCAGTACTCTTGCCTGGAAAATCCCATGGATGGAGGAGCCTGGTGGGCTGCAGTCCATGGGGTCTCTAGGAGTCAGACACGACTGAGCAAATTCACTTTCACTTTCCACTTTCATGCACTGGAGAAGGAAATGGCAACCCACTCCAGTGTTGTTGCCTGGAGAATCCCAGGGATGGGGGAGCCTGGTGGGCTGTTGTCTATGGGGTCGCACAGTCAGACACGACTGAGCGACTTAGCAGCAGCAGCAGCATAACACTATACTACGTTCCCAGGTGGCTCTACTGGTAAAGAACATGCCTGCCAGTGCAGGTAGATATAAGAGACAAGGGTTCAATCCCTGGGTTCGGAAGATCCACTGGAGGAGGGCACAGCAATCCACTCCAGTATTCCTGCCTGGAGAATCTCATGAGCAGAGGAGCCTGGTGGGATATAGTCCATAGGGTTGCACTGAGTTGGAAATGATCTGAGTGACTTAGCACTTAGCATGCACATAGTACCCTAGGAAAGAGATGGATTTTTCAATAAATGGTGGGGAAAATATAATAAATTAAAAATCAGTTCCAGATGGATGATATATCTAAATATGAGCAGAAAATCAATAATTGGTTTATTGGAAATTGTAGGGGAATATCTTTATGATGAAGTAGGCAAAGAAAAAGCAAGAGAGTTCCAGAAAAACATCTGTTTCTGCTTTATTGACTATGTGAAAACCTTTGTGTGGATCACAATAAACTGTGGAAAATTCTGAAAGATATCAGAATATCAGACCACCTGACCTGCCTCTTGAGAAATCTGTATGCAGGTCAGGAAGCAACAGTTAGAACTGGACATGATACAACAGACTGGTTCCAAATCGGGAAAGGAGTATGTCAAGCCTGTATATTGTCACCCTGTTTACTTAACTTATATGCAGAGTACATCATGAGAAATGCTGGGCTGGATGAAGCACAAGCTGAATCAAGATTGCCGGGAGAAATATCAATAACCTCAGATATGCAGATGACACCACCCTTATGGGAGAAAGTGAAGAAGAGCTAAAAAGCCTCTTGATGAAAGTGAAAGAGGAGAGTGAAAAAGGTGGCTTAAAGCTCAACATTCAGAAAACAAAGATCATGGCATCCAGTCCCATCACTTCATGGCAAATAGATGGAGAAACAGTGGAAACAGTGGCAGATTTTACTTATGGGGACTCCAAAATCACTGCAGATGGTGATTGCCGCCATGAAATTAAAAGACACTTACTCCTTGGAAAAAAAGTTATAACCAACCGAGACAACATATTAAAAAGCAGAAACATTACTTTGCCAACAAAGGTCCGTCCAGTCCAGGCTATGGTTTTTCCAATAGTCATGTATGGATGTGAGAGTTGGACTGTAAAGAGAGCTGAGTGCTGAAGAATTGATGCTTTTGAACTGTGGTATTGGAGAAGACTCTTGAGAATCCCTTGGACAGCAAGGAGATCCAACCAGTCCATCCTAAAGGAAATCAGTCCTGAATATTCATTGGAAGGACTGATGCTGAAGCTGAAACTCCAATACTTGGCCACCTGATGTGAAG
>NW_011494742.1:2256448-2279916 GCF_000754665.1 Bison bison bison | reverse complement strand
TTTTCTTATTTAATACTTTGGCCACCTGATGTGAAGAGCTGAGTCGTTTGAAAAGACCCTGATGCTGGGAAAGATTGAAGGCAGGAGGAGAAGGGGATGATAGAGGATGAGATGGTTGGATGGCATCAGCGACTCAAAGGACATGAGTTTGAGTAAACTCTGGGACTTGGTGATGGACAGGGAAGCCTGGCGTGCTGCAGTCCATGTGGTCACAAAGAGTCAGACACAACTGAGGGACTGAACTGAACTGAACTGTGGCAAAGACAGCTTAAATAGTGTAGTTGCTCAGTCATGTCCGACTCTTTGTAACTCCATGGACTGTTGTCTGCCAGGCTCCTCTATCTATGGGGATTCTCCAGGCAAGAATACTGGAATGGGTTGCCATTCCCTTCTCCAGGGGATCTTCCCAACCCAGGGATTGAACCCAGGACTCCTGCATTGCAGGTGGAATCTTTACCATCTGAGCCACCAGGGAAGCCCACATATTGCTATATTCAAGATGAAATGGCAGGGCAGGCTTCAAAATGGCAGAAGAATAGAACAGAGAGACCACCTTCTCCACCACAAATACATCAAAAGATCCTCTCCATGTGGAACTATTCCCACAGAACAACTTCTGAATGCTGGCAGAGGACCCCAGATGTCCAGAAAAGCAAACCAATCTTCTCAAAATGAGGTAGGGCAAGGATAAAGACAGAAAGGGGGACAGAGAATTTCAGGACAGGGGACCCTTTCTGGGGAAAGAGTTGTGAAGGAGGAGACTTTTCCACACAGTAGGAAACCCTGTCACAGCTGGGGTCAGGGGGAACTTAGGAACTTCAGAGTGAAGCACAGTGAAGCAAAAGGAAGAAAATTCACCACAGAGACCATGCGGAATGACAATATACAGCCAAGTGGCTCACCCGCTTGCATCTGCCTGCAGCCTGTGGGGGCTGGGTGTGGAGGCATGGGCTACATGGGTCAGTCCTCAGGGAAAGGACTGAGGTTGAAAGCCGTGAAGACACTCTGAGGGGACTAATGTGACACAGCACAGGTGGGACAGGGAAAACTCTGGAAATGCCAGAGAAACAAAAGATCATTCCCACAGGAAGTCTCTAACACTGCACTCTAACTCCGTGTGCTCATGGAACAAAGGATCCCACCCTAGCAAATACCAAAGGGGTGCCAGCTGGCTGCAGTCTAGAGCCCCAGAGGCAGAGAAGCAGGTGCGCCAGAGGTGGAAGACAAGAAGTCACTACAATCTTGGCCCCGACTGAGCGACTTCACTTCACTTCACTTCACCACCAAGTTGTGAGCAGCCACCAGTCACTATCCCAGTCTTCCTGGGATCCTAAGTAGCACAGAACTGCCAAGAGTGTCACCACCTGAAACCAGCTTCTCTGGGGAAATGCACGGCCCACCTAAGACTGTGCCCTCAAGGCCCAGCCAGGAGCCTGAACAGCTTGCTTCTGCCAAGGGTCCCACAGACCGGGAGGTGCACACCCACCTGAGGCTGTGGCAATCCCCCGTGTGGTCCAGCCACAGTGCGGCAGATTAAGATCCTGCAGTTAACTTGGGACTGTACACTTTCGGAGCAACTGTGGACTTTGAGAGCAAATACAAGCTGGAGAAAGGGAAGTTCTGAGTTTAAACTGACTCCACACTGCCTACAACAGGTCTGGAGACCTTCCTAGATATATTGAAGGACCCTCTCAGTAGGCAAATTGACTGGAACAGGAAAACCAAAGAATCAATCACATGAATATTCCTCTCACTACCACCATATATGTACTCACCACCCCCTATAAAATTTTTTTAATTTATTATTTTTCTAAATTATTTTTCAGTATTTTATCATTATTTATTTTACTTTCTCCACCCTCCCTTTATTCCCTCATACTGTCCAAACATGGTTCTTTATTACTTCTTTAATTTTTATTTTTTGTACATTACTTTTGTAAAAAAAAAGCCTTTTTTTTTAATTCCATATTTTTTTATTGTTGTGTTCAATATTTTGCTTTCTATATTTTACTTCTGTGAGTCTAATTTTTATTCTAGGTTTTTAGTTTTTGCTTTTTTATTTTTATAATTAATTTTGTATCTTTGAGGATCTAAGTTTTAGGATCCATATTCACTTAGGGATTTGATTATTGGCTTGATTGCTGTCTTCTCTTTTGCCTCACTTTTCTCTTTCTTTTCACCTCTTTCTCCTTCTTCTGGTCTCTATATAACTCTGTGAATCTCTTTGTTGTTCCTGGCAGTGGACAGTGGTTTCATCATTAATCTAGGGGATTTTGTCTTCTGTTCTATGTGGCCTGATAAATCTTGATGCTACTGTGAGATGTCAGGACTGAACTCAAGAGGCAAGAGACTCAACACCAGGACAGTGAACCATCAGAAAACTCCCAACCCCATGCAACAGTAATAAACAAGAGTCTACAAAAAAAGCCTCCATACTTACACTGAGACGGAGCTCCACTTAAGAGCCAGGAAGCTTCAGTGCAAGATACCCCATGCCAATCAGGAACACAATTCTGCACACTAACAGATAGGCTTCCCAAAGCCATACCTAACCCATAGACACACCAAAACTCATTACGGACACTGCATTGCCCTCCAGAGAGAAAAGATCCAGCTCCATCCACCAGAACACAGGCACAAGTCACCCTAACTAGGAAACCTTCACAAAGCATTGGTCTAACCCCACCAATAGGGAACAGACTCCACAATTAAGAGGAAATATGACCCTCCAGCTGGCAGAAAGGAGACCCCAAACATAGTGAACTAAACAAAAATAAAAGACAGAGAAATATCCAGCAGGTGAAGGAACATGGCAAAGACTCACCAGACCAAACAAAAGAGGAGGAGATAGGGAGTAAACCTGAAAAAGAATTCAGAATGATGACAGTAATGATGATCCAAAAATCTTAAAAACAAAATGGAGACAAAGATAAACAGACTGGAGGAATGGATTAAGAAGATGCAAGAAATGTTTAGCAAGGACCTAGAAGAATTAAAGAATAAATAATCAACAATGAACCATGAAATACCTGAGATTAAAAATAATCTAGAGTGAACCAAAAGTACAGTAATAAAGGCAGAAGAATGGATAAGTGAGCTGGAATATAGAATGGTAGAAATAACTGAAGCAGAGCAGAATAAACAAAAAATAATAAAAAGAAATCAGGACAGCCTCAGAAACCTCTGGGACAATGTTAAGCACCCCAACATTCAGATCATATGCATCCCAGAAGACAGGAAGAAAGGGCATGAGGAGATATTTGAGAAGATCATAGATGAAAAATTTCCTAAAGTGGGAAAGGAAATAGCCACTCAAGTCCAGGAAGCCCAGAGAGTCCCATACAAGATAAACCCAAGGAGAAACATGCCAAGACACATATTAATCAAACTGCTGCTGCTAAGTCACTTCAGTTGTGTCCGACTCTGTGTGACCCCATAGATGCAGCCCACCAGGCTCCCCCATCCCTGGGATTCTCCAGGTAAGAACACTGGAGTGGGTTACCATTTCCTTCTCCAATGCATGAAAGTGAGAAGTGAAACTGAAGTCGCTCAGTCGTGTCCAACCCTCAGCAACCCCATGGACTGCAGCCTACCAGGCTCCTCCGTCCATGGGGTTTTCCAGGCAGGAGTACTGGAGTGGGGTGCCATTGCCTTCTCCGATTAATCAAACTAACAAAAATTAAACACAAAGAACAAATATTAAAAACAACATGGGAAAAGCAGCAAATAACATACAAGGGGATCCCCGTAAGGCTGAAAGCTAAACTCTGCACAACAGAAGGGAATGGCTGGATATACTTAAAGCGATGAAAGAGAAAAACATACAACCAAGATTACTTTACCCAGGAAGAATCTCATTTTGGCTTTAATTTGCATTATCCTAATACCTAACGAACATGATCACTTTTTCATATGTTAATTTGTCATTTGGATTTCAAGAAGTTCCTCTTCAACTCTTTTGCTCATTTTCCTATTGGCTTTCTTATTAATGCAAAGGAGTTCTTTATGTTGGGCAGGAGTCTCTTTTGGATTTATGTATTACAAATATTGCCTCACTCTTGGCTTCTTTTGTAAACAAAGTTTCTTAAAATTAATAAAACACAATTTATCAGCACATTGTTTTCATGGAATGGCATTTTATTTTTATTTATTTAAAAATTATTTAATTATTTTAATTGAAGGATAATTACTTTACAATATTGTGATGGTTTTTGCCATACATCAACATGAATTGGCCATAGGCATACATGTGTTCCCTCACTCCTAAACCCCCTTCCCACTCCCTCCCCACCCCATCCCTTCAGATTGTCACAGAGCACCAGCTTTCGGTTCCCTGCATCATACATCAAACTCCCACTGGCTATCTATTTTATATATGGTAATATATATGTTTCAAAGTTATTATCTTAAATCATCCCATCCTCTCCTTCTCCCACTGTGTCCAAAAGTCTGTTCTTTATGTCTGTGGGTCCTTTTCTGCCCTGCACTTAGGATTGTTAGTGCCATCTTTCCAGATTCCATATATATTCATCATTATGCAGTATTTGTCTTTCTCTTTCCCACTTACTTCAATCTGTATAATAGGCTCTAGGGTCATCCACCTTTTTAGAACTGACTCAAATGCATTCCTTTTTATAGCTGAGTAATATTCCATTGTATACATGTTCCACAATTTCCTTATCCATTCATCTGCTGATGGGCATCTAGGTTGCTTCCATGTCCCAACTATTGTAAAAAATGCTGCAATGAACATTGCAGTACAGTGTCTTTTTCGATTCTCATTTCCTCAGCGTATATACCCAGTAGTGGAATAGCTGGATCATGTTTTATTCCTAGTTTTTTAAGGAATCTCCATACTGTTCTCTATAGTGGTTGCATCAGTTTGCATTCCCATCAACAGTGTAAAAGGGTTCCCTTTTCTCCACAATTTCTCCATCATTTATTGTTTGTAGACTTTCTGATGATGGCCATTCTGACTGGTATGACATGATACTTCATTGTGGTTTTGATTTGCATTTCCCTAATAATGAATGATGCTGAACATCTTTTCATGTGTTTATTAGCCATCTGTGTGTCTTCTTTGGAGAAATGTCTGTTTAGGTCTGCCCACTTTTTGATTGGGTTGTTTGTTTTTCTAGTATTGAGCTGCATCAGCTGCTTGTATATTCTGGAGATTAATTCTTTGTCAATTATTTCATTTGCTATTATTTTCTCCCATTTTGAGGGTTGTCTTTTCACCTTGCTTAAAGTTTTCTACATTGTATAAAATCTTTTAAGTTTAATTAGATCCCATTTGTTTATTTTTGTTTTATTTCCATTACTCTAGGAGATGGGTCATAGAGGGTCTCACTGTGATTTATGTCAGAGAGTGTTCTGCCTATGTTTTCCTCTATGAGATTTATACTTTGTGGTCTTACATTTAAGTTTTTAATTCATTTTGATTTTATTTTTATATATGGTGTTATCAAATGTTCAAATTTCATTCTTTTACATGTAGTTGACCAGTTTCCCCAGCACCACTTACTGAAGAAACTCATTTTCCATTGTATATTTTTGCCTCCTCTATCAAAGATAAGTTGTCCATAGGTGTGTTGAGTTATCTCTGGTGTATCTATTTTCTTCCATTGGTCTGTACTTTTGTTTTTGTGTCAGTACAATACTGTCTTGATGATTGTAGATTTGTAGTAGAGTCTGAAGTTTATAGTCTATAGTATAGTCTGAAGTCTAAGTCAGGAAGACCCTGACTTCAGACTAGGAGCTTGGAACTTGGTTTCTCTAGTTCCATTCTTCTTTCTCAAGATTGCTTTGATTATTCAGGGTCTTCTGTGAGCAAAAGATTCGAAGAGGAACTTCTTGGAATCCAAATGACAAATTAACATATGAAAAAGTGATCATGTTCATTAGGTATTGCTGCTGCTGCTGCTAAGTCACTTCAGTCATGTCTGACTCTGTGCGAACCCATAGATGGCAGCCCACCAGGCTCCCCCATCCCTGGGATTCTCCAGGCAAGAACACTGGAGTGGGTTGCCATTTCCTTCTCCAATGCATGAAAGGGAAAAGTGAAAGTGAAGTCGCTCAGTCGTGTCTGACCCTCAGCGACCCCATGGGCTGCAGCCTTCCAGTCTCCTCGGTCCATGGGATTTTCCAGGCAAGAGTACCAGAGTGGGGTGCCACTACCTCCTCCTCATTAGGTATTAGGATAATGCAAATTAAAACCAAAATAATATGCAACAGTGCAGAATGGCTAAAATGAATGATGATGCCTGGAAGTTTCATACCCTAGTGATGGGAATATGAATTATTAACAGCCACTCTATCTGCTAGAGTTAAATACGTACATCCAGTTCAGGAAAAGAACACTCATTAAATAAATAAATTCTCATTTTTAAATGATTCACTTTAACACAAGACATTATTACAACTTTGCTGCTTTAGCACATGATCACATAAAAAGATCCATATTTGCAAATGTAAAAATCAAGTTCTCCAATGCAAGCTGAGCAAAAAAGCAGCCTTATTAGGTTTTGTTCCTTTATTTCCCATACTACATTCATCCCTGGGGTTCTGTCTTCCAGCTCAAGACATCAGCCACCATTATGATGTGTTATTGATAGAAAAGATTTTTCTTAACAGACTTCTCTGTGCCAGGAATATATGTTTCCAGTGGAAATACTGTTGCTTTTTAACACTGAACATTGTATACATTTCATCTGGAGTCTATGCATCCCATCAGTGTTTATGTCACAAACAGCTAAAACTGTTCTACTTAATGAAAGTGAAAGTGAAGTCGCTCAGTCGTGTCTGACTCTTTGCGACCCCATGGACTGTAGCCTACCAGGCTCTTCCATCCATGGAATTTTCCAAGCAAGAGTATTGGAATGGGTTGCCATTTCCTTCTCCAGAGGATCTTCCCCACCCAGGGATTGAACCCAGGTCTTGTGTGTTGCAGGCAGATGCTTTGCCATCTAAGCCACCAGGGAAGTTCCTCTACTTAATGATACTCCACAAATATTCATACTAATATTAATCTTTCAACAAAAGTATTATACTTTATAAAGTATTATGGTAGTTATTTTGTAAGTTTATTTTTAAAATAGCATAGATGCCTAAAAAAGATTAAAGACTTCAAGATGTTAATGATCAGACCTGATCTTACCTTGATACTAATCAACATTAGTGACCAATGACCATATAAACAATGCATGCTCATCTTCGGGGGCTCCCATTATTCTGCTTTATTGCTCTACACCCTCTCCTCACCTCCATGTTCCACCTAAATTCTAAAATATTCTGGATTATACAAATAAATAAATAATGTAATCCACATAAACCATTGCTTTATAAGTAATACCAGCAATATGAATTGAAGCTGCAATTAATCAATGCTTCTACCAAGAGAGAACTGAACTTTTCCAGAGGTCTGTTTGCTTGGGTTATGAAAACTGATACTTATATTTTGAGTCAAAAATGTTTTTGCATGTAAGGCAAATATGGTTTGAGTATTGTCCTCTTTCTGCAACCTTTTAAAAAATCTAAGTAGCCTTTAAAGGAATAACGTACTCAGGTCTGAATACCTAATATAGGCTTATTATCAGATTGCTTTCCTCTCAAAAGAAGAACAGCCTAAAACCACAAAACCATGAAAATGATATATGAGGATATGTAAGGAGATACAAAAATTGAAAAGTGGAGGGGTAATTTGGAAACACAAACACTGCCTCCTTCAAAATTATCTCAGAGACAAAAAAAATAGAAAAACACAGATTGCTGTTCTCTGCTTGTGGCTGCCCCTTGAAAATAAGAAGGCTTCCCATATGGCATTGGAGTTGACATCAAAACTATAATAAAAAGATACCAAATCCCTTTCTAAGCCAAACACTGACTGTTAGGCCCCAGGAGATCAGAAAAGATGAGAGAAAGAGACGCTTTCTCTGCCTCCATTGAAACTGGAGTGTACAGCAGCCAAAGTCATTTTAACCCATATTTGGCAAGACAATCTGAAGATTGTATCCAATCCTGCAGCTATACTAATCTCAACTTTCAGCACTGTCTGCAAACAGATTTGGGAGTTGCCAACTGCTTGATTCCATTGGCCTGGGAAACATTCTTTAAACTGAGAGCTGCTCTGTTCTTTACTTCAGTATTGTTCTTGGGCTAGTAGGTGGGAGAGATAACACCCAGAGGACAGGATTTGAGAGGTGACAAAATGGGCAGGTTCTCCCCTCTTTCATTAGAGGGAGTTTGGAGAAAGTAAATTCTCTACTAAAAGGCAAATGCTAAGATGAATAACAGCCCCTTACCTGCCCTTAACATTTTTCATTGAATTAGTCAGCTCTAAATTTTGGGCCACCACGTATAACCATTGCCAAGTGACATGCCCAAGATTGATATTACTATAGAAAGGGGAGAGAAAGTGTAAACGTTGTCTTGGAGGAAGAACAGAAACTCAGTGAAGCAAAGCAATTAGCTTTGCACTCCAGTCTTGGTACTCTACCCCTTAACAATCAGATTAGGGGACAACAACAACAGAAAATCTATGAGAGGAAAATTGTGAAGAATTCTGAATACTGGCCCTTCAATACTGAGATAAAAGAGAGGTGCATTCTTGAGATAAGAGAGTACTCATCCCCTCAGAGAAGTCCTGCCCTGGGGGAAAGTTGTTGAGAGAACTGCATCACCAGCACTAATTCTCAGGACTTTCTCCTTGTAAGTTCCAGTCTACTTCTGGCCCCAGCAACCCCAGAAATGCCAATTCTCAATGAAATTGGGGGCTTTTATTATGCTAATTGGGGATTTGACCTTGACTTTTTTTCCCATTCTTGTATCTTGCCCAGGTTCTACTTTCCAGTGTTTGCCACTTCCTGGTTTTGGTTTTGCTAGTTCCATCCCATGTGAAGCTCTTGCCTTTGTGAGCTCTGATGGAAATGCACCAGAGACCAACTTGGTTTGCCTCACAGTTTTCTTGCCTCTACCAATTCTATGGGGTTGTCTGGGGAGGCTAGTGGGCTAGAGAAGTGTGCTGGTGGTCGCACCACATGTCAGATAAAGTGAGTGTTCCACAGTCTTCAGGGTATCTTGCAAGGGCTAAAGAGGACATGTAGGGACAGACCTCGATTACACCCACAGCAGCCCTGGACACCAGCAAACCCATCTCAGAAGCCCTTGCCATCATACATCTCAAAGCTTACTAGCATTTTAAGGAGGCCTGGAAGCTTCCATCTCCCAGTTAAAACATGATTTCAACTATACCTTAAGGGAATTAATGCATGATTACCCTTTACTTTAAAGCTTCCCTGGTGGCTCAGACGGTAAAGCATCTGTCTACAATGCGAGAGACCCGGGTTCGATCCCTGGGTTGGGAAGATCCCCTGGAGAAGGAAATGGCAATCCACTCCAGGACTATTGCCTGGAAAATCCCATGGACAGAGGAGCCTGGTAGGCTACAGGCCATGGGGTTGCAAAGAGTCAGACACTACTGAGCGACTTCACTTCACTTATCCTTTACTTACAGGTAAAACAGAAATAAGCATACCAGTTAGAAACCCCAGTGCCCCTGAGGGAGGAAGGTCTGATTATCACAGAACTATCCTATTCCTTCAGGAGTAGTTGTGAAGCTCACCCAGCTGCTGCCATCAGCTAGCCCCCTACTTGACCATTTTATTTGCAGTGAGGGTGGAGGAAATTTTCAGCTTTGGGGGTAGCTTAGGGAGGCAGCAGGGTGGAAGACAATTTCAATTTTGAATTCAGGCTAATCCTTTAGATGCTTTGAACCGACAGCAAATTTTCCTTTTAATTGAGAGGAAAGGGAGAGAGTTTTCCCATCAGTTCAGTCACTCAGTCATGTCCAACTCTTTGCAACCCCATGGACTGCAGCACGCCAGGCGCCCCTGTCCAGCACCAACTCCTGGAGCCATCTCAAACTCATGTCCATTACGTTGGTGATGGCATCCAACCATCTCATCCCCTTCTCCCCCTGTCTTCAATCTTTCCCAGCATCAGGGTTCTTTTCAAATGAGTCAGTTCTTCCCATCAGGTGGCCAAAGTATTGGAGTTTCAGCTTCAGCATCAGTCCTTCCAATGAATATTCAGGACTGATGTCCTTTAGGATGGACTTATTGGATCTCCTTGCAGTCCAAGGGATTCTCAAGAGTCTTCTCCAACACCACAGTTCAAAAGCATCAGTTCTTCGGTGCTCAGCTTTCTTTATAGTCCAACTCTTACATCCACACATGACTACTGGAAAAACCATAGCTTTGACTAGGTGGGCCTTTGTTGGCAAAGTAATGTCTCTGCTTTTTAATATGTTGTCTAGGTTGGCCATAACTTTCTTTCAAGGAGCAAGTGTCTTTTAATTTCATGGTTGCAGTCACCACCTGCAGTGATTTTGGAGCCCAAGAAAATATAGTCTGTCACTGTTTCCACTGTTTCCCCATCTATTTGCCATGAAGTGATGGGACTGGATGCCATGATCTTAGTGTTCTGAATGTTGAGTTTTAAGCCAACTTTTTCACTCTCCTTTTTCACTTTCATCAAGAGGCTCTTTAGTTTGTCTTTGCTTTCTGCCATAAGGGTGGTGTCATCTGTTTTGCCATGGACAGTGCCAGACAGTGGAGAAAGAAAACATTTGGGGTTCATGCCAGGTAAGAGGGAGCAGGAACTGTCCATTGCTGAGTCTGAATATCTATCCCTCTGTGTGCACGTCCCTGCAGTCATGCCAGCGAACAGCACTCAGAAGGAGCAGCTGATGCTATTTCCATGAAGCTTCAGGAAGAAACCAGATCCTCATCTACTTATTGGTCTGAAGTTGGAAAAATAAATTTCCTAATTATTTCAGACTTAGTAAGGTTAGAAATCTTCATATAAAATATTTCCTGTAAAACAGATAAAGAAAAGAGCTGAAACAGCTGTGCTAACAAAACAAAGATGTGTTTTACTAACTAAGCTTAAGTCCAGTCGTAAATGTAACTGTCTCTACTCTCTTTGCTTATCTACCTTCTATCTAGGAAGGGTGCTGAGTCACCCCAAGTTCTGCAGTCCACCAATCCAAAGCAGAGTTTGGAGGACACTGCCACTGAGTACGTGGAGAAGGCAATGGCACCCTACTCCAGTACTCTTGCCTGGAAGCTCCCATGGACGGAGGAGCCTGGTGGGCTGCAGTTCATGGGGTCGCGAAGAGTCGGACATGACTGAACGTCTTCACTTTCACTTTTCACTTTCATGCATTGGAGAAGGAAACGGCAACCCACTCCAGTGTTCTTGCCTGGAGAATCCCAGGGACGGGGGAGCCTGGTAGCCTGCCGTCTATGGGGTTGCACAGAGTCAGACATGACTGAAGTGACTTAGGAGCAACAGCAGTAGCAGCCATTGAGTATGGGAGGACCCAAACCCTGCAGAACTTCAACCACCAGTATTACTGACCCAGAATGTGAACTTCCTGTGGTCTCTGGCTGTGAGCAGGCTGCACTTGAAATCTCTAGTTACCTAGAAAGGAAAGTAACACATTATTTGCTCTGTAGAGAATTTCTCTTTGGTTTTAAAGCATCTTAAATCGCCCTATAAGTTGCCACTTTCATAGCCCATGGCATCCCTTTGATTTTCTGCATTTGCAGTCACTCTGCTAAAGCCAGTTTCTGCAAGTGGCTTGTCTGAAGAACATCCACTTGCTATCACTTGACTTCCTCATCTAGTGTTCTAAACTTATATCCAGATTGAGGGCTGCACTCAATATGTCAGCAAATTTGGAAAACTCAGCCATGGCCCTAGGACTGGGAAAGGTCAGTTTTCATTCCAATCTCAAAGAAAGGTGATGCCAAAGAATGTTCAAACTACTGTACAATTGCAATCATTTCACATGCTAGTAAGGTAATGCTCAAAATCCTTCAAGTTAGGCTTCAACAGTACGTGAACCAAGAACTTCCAGATGTACAAACTGGATTTAGAAAAGTCAAAGGAACCAGAGATCAAATTGCCAACATCCATTGAATCATAGAAAAAGCAAGGAAATTCCAAAAAAACATCTGCTTCACTGACTCTGTGAAAGGCTTTGACTTTATGGATCACAACAAACTGGAGAATTCTTAAAGAGATGTGAATACCAGACCATCTTACCTGTCTCCTGAGAACCCTATATGCAGGTCAAGAAGCAATGGTTAGAACCAGACATGAAAAAATGAACTGACTCAAAATTGGGAAAGGAGTACATCAAGGCTGTATGCTGTTATCCTGCTTATTTAACTTATATGCAGACTACATCATGCAAAATTCCAGGCTGAATGAATCACAAGCTGGAATCAAGATTGCCAGGAGAAATATCAACAACCTCAGATATGCAAATGATACCAGTCTAATGGCAGAAATCAAAGAGGAACTAAAGAGACTCTTGATGAGGGTGAAATAGGAGAGTTAAAAAGCTGATTTAAAACTCAATATTAAGAAAATGAAGATCATGGCATCTGGCCCCATGACTTCAATGCAAATAGATGAGGGAAAAAGTGGAAACAGTGACAGATTTTATTTTCTTGGGCTCCGAAATCTGTAACTACAGCCATGAAACTAAAAAGCACTTGCTTCTTGGAAGGAAAGCTATGGCAAATCTAGACAGTATATTAAAAATCAGGGACATCACTTTTCTAATAAAAGTCCAATAGTCAAAGCTATGGTTTTTCCAATAGTCATGTATGGAATGTGAGAGCTGGACCATAAAGAAGTCTGAGTACCAAAAAAAAAAAAAAAAAGATGTTTTTGAATTGTGGTGCTGGAGAAAACTCTTGGGAGTTCCTTGGGCAGCAAGGAGATAAAATCAGTCAATCCTAAAGGAAATAAACTCTGAGTATTCGTTAGGACTGATGCTGAAGCTGAAGTTCCAATACTTTTGCCACCTGATGCGAAGAGCCGACTCACTGGAAAAGGCCCTGATGCTGGGAAATATAGAAGGTAGAAGAAGTGGGTGACAGAGGATGAAATGGTTGGATGGCATCACCGACACAATGGACATGAGTTTGAGCAAACTCTAAGAGACAGTGAAGGTCAGCAAAGTCTGGTGTGCTACAGTCCGTGGGCTCAGATAGAGTAGGACATGACTTAGGGACTGAACAACAAAATAAGGGTCACTGACAGCCATCTGGACCCCAAACATTTTACAATTGTCCTTAAAGTCCATGTGTCTCAATCTAAACTCTTTATAAATTGAAGGATGCCTTCAATTTCTTATTGTTGCAAAACATTAGCTCTACGCATCCAACCTTTCTCTAGTACTCACTGAGAGAAAGCTCTCATGTCTAGATACTAATTATTATGGGAAGAGTTAGCTCAAGTACATGTGGAGAATTGTTTCTTCTCAATGTTCTTTGTACTTTGAAGATCTATGAGGCTGGTATGCATTGGAAAGGTTGGTGGAGGGAAGTGATATAGGGTTGTTACTGATCAGGGTTTAGTCTGGGAAGCAGTATTATCACAAGGGTCATGGAATAAGAAATTCATTATAAGAATTAGACTTTATATGATTGAGGGAGTCACTTGGGAAGTAAAAGTCTAGAGTAGAAGGATCATAGAAAAGCCATTAGCTATTCATGGTGTGACTGAATGAATTAGAGCTTGCAGGAACATCTCGAAGCTAGGAGCACCTAGCTGCTATAGTTCAACTGTGTGGAGGGCTATAGTAGTCTGTAAAACTATGGTTCTATGCATTTACCAGAAAACCATCAGATAGCAGGCCGTGGGTTCTGTTCGTCATCAAGGCTGCCAGTTGAAAAGATCAATAACAAATTGGAACCCGCCTACGCCTGTATGTCTCTCTCTCACCACATCGCATTGACAAGGATCTTCAAAGCGTATGACTTCTATTTCACATCTGACTTCCAAATCTCATGCAACTTCACTTTTGTATAACCCAACCCAGAAAAGTATCAGGCATTTCCACAAGATTCTGGGCAATATAACTTCCAATATCACATCATTGGCAATAGACATCCAGAATACTTATGTACGATCTGTAGGTGTCCCACCATGACCTCCCCTATATCTCCATGGCCCACCCATATCAAAACACTCCATTTTCCTCTTGTGACTGATGTCATTTAAACTTGATTTCACTGAAGTAAAATAAACATTAAGAATCACAGAATGAGCGGGTATACAAAATAATTTTCACCTGTGAGATTCTTCTCTTGATAGTCTGGTTTCAGATATCTATGGAATATGCCCATAAAATATCCTATGAGAAATACCTATGGAATATGTCACCCAGCATATCTTCAGCTGGTCTAATTCCCATCCTCTACTGGCACTTAAATATCATGAATTTTTTCCTCCTGAATCTCCTTAGTGAACCAAAAGAGAGGTTCTATACAGGACTCTAGACTGATTTCAAGTTTTAAAGTGAGAGACAGAGTATATTAATTATTGTCCCTAACAATGACTATAAATGCCAAGACTGGAGTTCAGAAGTCAGTTATGACAAATGTAAATACACTGAATTTTCTTACTATAAACTTCTAGCAGGCTCCATCCCTTTTCACTGTGACTTGCTCTAAAATGCAATTCCTCCCCAAGGTTGCCTTCACTTCTTCATATCTGGATTATATTTCAGTTTTCATTCTTTTTCTACCTCATTGCATTTCCTTTTCTCCGAACCCCTTCATTTATTTCTCCCCCCATTTTCTTAAATTTATTGTGAATGAAATTGCCCTTGAAAAGTTCATTGTGAAGTATGGACACAGTGTTTCTCAGTGTGATTAGTGAATGTACAGAAATGCCAAGGGTTTTGTAAATAGGTTCTAGGCCCTACTTCAAACCCACTAAGTCAGAATCTATGGTGATGGGCCCATGAATCTGAATCTTTAACAAGTATTCTAAATAATTCCCATGCAAACCTAATATTTAAAAGTATTGCACCACAGGCTTCAAGGAAACATTTTTTTTGTTGTCATTTTCAATAGGTGGCCCCGATACATAATCCCTATTCCAGAAAAATATCATTTATCTTCTTTTTATTAAAATATCTTCTAATTATGTTATTCAATATGTTTTGTTTCTGTTGAAAAGTCTTCAGCAACCAAAAGGAAGCCTAGCTTCCAAAAACCAGAGTCAGTCAGAACTGCCTGTTATTGGAAAGAAGTTGTTAGGCGATAATGCTGGTGTGGGGATGGCAGGGGAATGCTCACTGATAGTCTTCATTGGAGGAAAATCTGAGTTTTACCCTCTTAACATTTCCCTTGTAAGATATTCTTGGAGATCTTTATTACTTTCTGTTCTTTTTCAGTTGTTCAAGCTTCTTGAGTCTGTTTAGAATGCCGTCAAAATGCCACAGGTTGGGTGCTTAAACAACAGAAATTTCTTTCTCACAGTCTGGAGGCTGCAAATCATAGATCAAGGTCTGGCAGGGTTCAGTTTTTTTTGATGAAGCCACTTTTTCTGGCTTTTAGACAGTGACCTTCTCACAGAATCCTCACGTGGTCTTTCCTCTTAGTGCACAGAGAAATGGAGCTCTGGTGTTTCTTCTTGCTGCTGCTGCTGCTGCTGCTAAGTCACTTCAGTCGTGTCCGACTCTGTGCGATCCCATAGACGGCAGCCCACTAGGCTCCCCCGTCCCTGGGATTCTCCAGGCAAGAATACTGGAGTGGGTTGCCATTTCCTTCTCCAATGCATGAAAGTGAAAAGTGAAAGTGAAGTCGCTCAGTCGTGTCCGACTCTTAGCGGTCCCATGGACTGCAGCCTACCAGGCTCCTCCATCCATGGGATTTTCCAGGCAAGAGTACTGGAATGCCATTGCCTTCTCCAGTGTTTCTTCTTAGAACACAAATTCTATCAGATCATAGCCCCACCTTACGACTTCATTTAATCTGAGTTACTTCTATCAAGGCCCACATGTCCAAATACAGTCAAATTAGGGGATTAAGGCTTCAACAAATAAATTTAGGGGCCGCACAGGCTATGAAAGTGTTAGCGCTGGAACTTCGGACCAGGTGTGTGGCTCTCAGACTCAATGGGTCAAAGGTTATCTTCAGAGGATCTTTTGGCACAAGCAAAATAATGGGTTAATCGAATAATAAATTTTGAATCTCCTTGTGAGAATACTGGTTAATAATCTGTCCATCAAGACTTCATCTCATCATTAAATCCTCTTAAAATGATTCACCTGCTATCAGACGTCTCACCACCTTATTACCCTGAGAGGAGAAATTATTTGGCCATTGTGTTTGAAGATACAATTTGTAAATGGCAGTTCTCTATCCTTTGTTCTTGGCCTTGTCCTCGCTCTTGAGCTGACAAGAATACCCACTGCAGGATTTTACAACCTATTGACGTTTGGGAGTGTATAATTTTTGGTAATGAGGGGCTATCCTTTGCTTTGTAGGATATCTAGCAGAATCTCTGACCTCTACTCACTAGATGCAGGTAGCACTCTCCCAGGTGTTGCTACAAAAAATACCTGCAGACATCGCCAAATGCCCCGTTGAGGACAAAATTTTCCATGGCTGAGAACTACTTAACCTACACATCAGCTTCTTCATTTTATTCCCCTTTCTAGAGATTGAGTACCTATTCAACTTAAATTGAACCTAACATAGCCTAATACCCACTCTGTTTTTAGTATTGTTAGTCCTCTAGGAAAAATATAAATTTGTGCTAGTCTTCTCCTTCTAATACCACAAAGTGCAACCTGGGAATCTCTGGGGCATCAGAGGGAAGGCACTCAGAGAACTCTACAACCAAGCATGCAGCAGTCCTATGCACTCAGAGGAGTGATTTGCCTTTGAATATTTTTGTTTACAAAATGAAAGGCATCTGATTAGGATTTGTTAAGGTCCCTTGCAGCCCTAATATTCTATGAAATATTCCAATTGCTGTGCAAAACATCAGCAGACCTTAAAAACAATTATACTTCTGATTCATAGTCTGAATAATTTTGCCAAATCTGAGAGTCAAGTTTCTAGGATGTAAGAGCAATAAAAGGTATAGCTTCTGCTCTTTTTAAAATTTTTATTGGAGTATCATTCATTTACAATGTTGTGTTAGTTTCTGCTGTACAGCAAAGTGAATCAGTTATACATACATCAACTTTTTTTAGATTATTTCTCCATATAGGTCATTTCAGAATACTGAATAGAATTGCCTGCTCTATACAGTAGGTTTTTATTAGTTATCTATTTTATATATCAGTTCAGTTCAGTGACTCACTTGTGTCTGACTCTTTGCGACCCCATGGACTACAGCATGCCAGGCTTCCCTGTCCATCACCAACTCCCAGTGTGTGCTCAAACTCATGTCCAACGAGTTGGTGATGCCATCCACCCATCCTATCCTCTGTCATCGCCTTCACCTCCTGCCTTCAGACTTTCCCAGCATCAGAATATTTGCCAATGAGTCGGCTCTTTGAGTCAGGAAGCCAAAGTATTGGAATTTCAGCTTCAGCATCACTCCTTCCAATGAATATTCAGGACTGATTTCCTTTAGGATGGACTGGTTTGATTTCCTTGCTGTCCAAGGGACTCTCAAGAGTCTTCTCCAACATTACAGTTCAAAAGCATCAATTCTTCGGCACTCAGCCTTTTTATTGTCCGGCTCTCATATCCATACACGGCTACTGGAAAAACCATAGTGAAGAAGGAATCCATAGGGCCTGGGCTCCATCTTAGGCCTGTTCATGCTGATCATGCTCAGCCACCTTTCCAATGGACTCTGAACTCTGTGTTTAGTGCCTATGGAAACAACAACAGAAAGATAAGACCCCCTCCATACAGGGGAACCTTGAAGATTGTATCTAGGTTACTCATCCCCTAAGAGAAAACATACACTAATCACCCCTTCCTCCAGACAGGCCATAAATTGTTCTGTATCTATCGGAGTGTAACCTCGGGTTTATTGATTATTGGCTAACTGTTTGACTGAGCACATGAGCACATAGCACGTGAATGATGGGGTTATTGGGATTGTATTTTCCTTGGTTTATATAAGTCTCAAGGAATTTGGGGTGGTGGGTTCAGACATGTACACATGGGGTATAAAAGATTGTCACAAATGCTGGTTGGGGTCCTTGGCTAAGAGGATACTCTGCCTTGGGCCCGCTGGTGTAATAAACTGCACTCCACTATCTGCATTGTCCTTCTGAGTGAGTTTGTTTCCTGGAACGTGTGGCTACAACAATAGCTTTGAATATATGGACCTTTATTGGCAAAGTGATGTCTCTACTTTTTAATATGCTGTCTAGTTTTGTCATAGCTTTTCTTCTAAGGATCAAGCTTCTTTTACTTTCATGGTTGCGGTCACTGTCCACAGTGATTTTGAGGCCCAAGAAAGTAAAATTTGTCACCGATTCCATTATTTCCCTATCTATCTGTCATGAAGTAATGGGACCAGATTCCATGATCTTAGGTTTTTGAATATTGAGTTTTAAGCCTCCTCTTTCACCTTCATCAAGAGGCTCTTAAGTTCCTCTTCACTGTCTGCCATAAGGGTCATGTCATTGGCATATCTGAGGTTATTTATATTTCTCCCAGCAAACTTGATTCCAGCTTGTGATTCATCCAGCCCAGCATTTCACATGATGTACTTTGCATATGTACTAAATAAGTAGGGCGACAGTACACAACCTTGATGCACTCCTTTCCCGATATTGAACCAGTCTGTTGTTCCATATCTGATTCCAACTGTTGCTTCTTGACCTGCATACAGATTTCTCAGAAGACAATAAGGTCATCTGGTATTCACTCTAAGAAATTTTCACAGTTTGTTGTGATCTACACAGTCAAAAGCTTTAGTGTAATCAATGAAGCAGAAATAGATGTTTTTCTGGAATTCTCTTGCTTTTTCAATGATCCACCAGATGCTCGCAATTTGATCTCTGGTTCCTCTGCCTTTTTAAAATCCAGCTTGTACATCTGGAAGTTCTTGGTTCACATACTGTTGAAGCCTAGCTTGAAGGATTTTGAGCATCACCTTGCTAACATGTGAAATGAGTGCAATTGTGGAGTAGTTTGACCATTCTTTGGCATTGCCCTTCTTTGGGATTGGAATAAAAAATGACCTTTTCCAGTCCTGTGGCCACTGCTGAATTTTCCAAATTTGCTGGCATATTGAGTGAACCACTTTAATAGCATTATCTTTCAGGATTTGAAATAGCTCAGCTGGAATTCCATCACCTCCACTAGCTTTGTTGGTGGTGATGCTAATGGAGGTGATAGAATTCCAGCTGAGCTATTCAAATCCTAAAAGATAATGCTTGACTTTGCACTCCAGGATGTCTGGCTCTAGGTGAATGATAACACCATCGTGGTTATCTGGGTCATTAAGATCTTTTTTGTATAGTTCTTCTGTGTATTCTTGCTTCCTCTTCTTAATATCTTCTGCTTCTGTTAGGTCCATACTGTTTCTGTCCTTTATTGTGTCCAATTTTGCATGAAATATTCCCTTGGTACGTATAATTTTCTTGAAGAGATCTCTAGTCTTTCCCATTCTACTGTCTTCCTCTATTTCTTTACATTGCTCCCTTAGGAAGTCTTTCTTATTCCTTGCTTTTCATTGGAAGTCTGAATTTCAATGGGTGTATCTTTCCTTTTCCCCTTTGCCTTTTGCTTTTTTTCTCAGCTGTTTTTAAGTCCTCCTCAGACAACTATCTTGCCTTTTTGCATTTCTTTTTCTTGGGGATGGTTTTGATCACTGCCTCCTGTACAATGTTATGAACCTCAGTCCATAGTTCTTCAGGCATTCTGTCTATCACATCTAATCCCTTGAATCTATTTGTCACTTCCACTGTATAATCCTAAGGGATTTGATTTTGGTCATACCTGAATGGTCTACTGGTTTTCTCTGCTTTCTTCAATTTAAGTCTGAATTTGGCAATAAGGAGTTCATGATGTGAGCCACAGTCAGCTCCTGGTCTTGTTTTTGCTAACTGTATAGAGCTTCTCCATCTTTGGCTGCAAAGAATAAAATCAATCTGACTTCAGTATTGACCATCTGGTGATGTCCATGTGTAGAGTCTTCTCTTGTGTTGTTGGAAGAGAGTGTTTGCTATGACTAGTGTGTCCTCTTGGCAAAACTCTATTAGCTTTTGCCCTACTTCATTTTGTATTTCAAGGCCGAACTTGCTTGTTTCTCCAGGTATCTCTTGACTTACTTTTGCATTACTGTCACCTATGATGAAAAAGACAGTCACTATACCCATTTAACTTTCTCATCTTTTTTCACAGCCATAACTTCACACCTAACTCAACAATGAAAGAATCTTAGGTTCAGTTATTTGTATTCAGCAAAATGTCATTAAACTCTAACAATCTCCCTCTTTCTTTATGATCCCCTTTCTTTTGTGGCTTTCTTATGATCATAAAGAAAGAAGGAGATTGTTATAGTTCAATGACTAGTGCGGAGTAGTCATGCCATATCCCAAAGGTTGCTCAAGAAATGCTATTAATATACTGACACCTCATAATTGTCTAGTCCTTTTTTTCTGCAAAGCACTCTCCAACCTGTTCTATCATAGAAACTGTGAGAAAGACAGGGCAGGGCTGATCACTGTGTACAGTTGAGTCAACCAACACATTAAGAGTTTAAGTGACATCATTAAGTTCCTATTCATATGGGGATGGGGGACGGTTAAAATACTCAACTCCACAGTTATAGCAAATTAGCAATCATAAGCCCTCAGCAATATTTGCTGAATTAATGCATAAATTGACAAAATAACAAAGAAATACAAATGTGTGTTGAACTATCAGCCCAGTGCTCTTTGCACTTGTCACACTAATACCATATTCTGCATAAACACAGAATTCTGATAGTTGGGGATTTTTTTGAGCATGAGTCACCTGGTCTCCTTTCTTGGCCCAATAGTAAACATTTCTTTGCTCCAAACTCCCCACCTCTTCCAAAAGAGAACAAAGTTCTAATGTGGTAAAATACTGCCTTAAAGAAAGAGTACCAGGGTGAGGTGAGTCCTGCTCCTACTTCTCCAATAATCTTCTGAGTTGGGTAGGAAAAGGTGCCAACAGCAAGCTATATTCCTGTGAGATTGATGCCCTATATCTACAATCCTTGTGAGAAGGACAAATGGATTAGAAACTGATCATTTTTATCAAAGGTATTTTTTGAGAGCCAATTATGATAGTGAATGCATTTGAAACTGCTTCCCATCTATTAGTTCATTTAATCCTTCAAATAATACTATGGAGAATGTACCACTATTATCCCAAATTTTTCAGATAAGGAAAATGAACTAAAAAGAGGCTTGGTAACTTTCTCAGAGTTATATAGCTCATAAACAGTTATAGCTTGTAAACAAAACCTACCAATCAATAAAAAAATTCAAAATTTGTATTCTTTCTACTATATTGTATTGTCTTCTAAAAATAGGAGACTCATTTCCAGATAAATATCAAATTCTCCATCACTTCTGCTATACCTCCTTGACCCCATGTGCTACCACAGAGCCTTCCTCAGCTTCCTGACCAGGACCTCAACCAAGTAAGCAACTGGTAATATGCAGACTATAAACTATTCATTTCCAAAGCAAGTGTATGAGATTTAGAGCTCATCTGGTAAGATCCTTTCTCCTTATAAGGCATTTTAAATGACAATGTTTTCAAGTGTTTCTGCCCCAAATGGAAAATAAATAACTGATGGAGGAGTTTAGGGAATATAGCAAGGGGAAAAATTCACATCCATAGAGGCAAGGCTGAGGAATGGCAGGCTCCTATTTGAAATTACCAACCCAAAGGAATGAATTTTCCAGAAGCTTTCAACAAGAATTTGTTCATTCACTCTTTCCTGCAAGAATGCATGGTTATTCCTTATTCTTGGGCTTGCCAGATGTTACAATATGATGATGAGTGAGAAGGAATGATTTCTAAGACTATTTGCTGAATGTCTTCCTGCTTTCATAAATTCATCTATTTCATATGGATTTTTATTTACATGAGACAAGGTGAACCTCACTCTTTTAACTACAAGTCAGAAGCAATGGAACAACATAGATATATCCTTGATCTAGAGTGGTTACTAAATTTTCATTTTTGCCAATATTTTTTGGTTAATTTGTTTGAGTTTTGTTCTGTTCTTCTGTTTTGTTTTCTAAAGGAGAGTTTGCTGATCAGGCAGGTCTAATAAGTCTTTTCATTTGTGATTCAAAGAAACTCCAACTGTTAAAGATCAGATTAAGGATGGTAAGCCCTTCCTTCCACCCCTCTCTCAAGTCTACTGTCCCTTTAAGTTACAGAGAAAAATATTTGGAAGGGGAAGAAAAAAATTCAGTTTTGAGAACTGTCATTAGATAAGAGATTGAAGATTGGTTATTGGTATTCCTTCCACTAACCCATGGAAATGACTGGAAGTAAGTAGACTTACCACAGAAAACTGTGACTATGCAGAAGTTAAAACATTTGAGACCTTAAACCAGTACCAGCAGCAAATAGATAACAAATGGCGGACAACCTTCAAGGAGGACAAACTTGCCAACACCAACTTCCAATGTACATGGTCACAGGGAAAATGTTCAAAGATGGGCCACTGAAAACAGTGCACAAAGGAATTTCTCCCAGAGATATAATATAATCAAAGTCTCATCCAGAACATTGTCATCCCCTCTATAAAGAACTTATACAAGGGCCACCCAGCAGGATTTTATAATTAGTAAGGAACTTTGCAGATGAGTTTTTATAACTGTTATCCTGACCCTGTTTACAGTATACATTGAGGGTGGGAAGGTGGGTGGGGAGTTATGGGATGGGGATGGGAAGGTAGAAACTTGTCTTTAGAGTTCATAGGTCACCAGACCATAGGGAGTCACATAGGGACCTCACAGATGGGACATGCGTCACTCTGAGTGCCTGTACATTTAGCTGGATGTATGCAGATGACACCACCCTTATGGCAGAAAGTGAAGAGGAACTAAAAAGCCTCTTGATGAAAGTGAAAGAGGAGGGTGAAAAGGTTGGCTTAAAGCTCAACATTCAGAAAACGAAGATCATGGCATCTGGTCCGATCACTTCATGGGAAATGGATGGGGAAACAGTGGAAACAGTGTCAGACTTTATTTTCGGGTGCTCCAAAATCACTGCAGATGGTGAGTGCAGCCATGAAATTAAAAGACGCTTACTCCTTGGAAGGAAAGTTATGACCAAACTAGATAGCATATTCAAAAGCAGAGACATTACTTTGCCAACAAAGGTGCGTCTAGTCAAGGATGTGGTTTTTCCAGTGGTCATGTATGGATGTGAGAGTTGGACTGTGAAGAAAGCTGAGTGGTGAAGAATTGATGCATTTGAACTGTGGTGCTGGAGAAGACTCTTGAGAGTCCCTTGGACTGCAAGGAGATCCAACCAGTCCATTCTAAAGGAGATCAGCCCTGGGTGTTCTTTGGAAGGAATGATGCTAAAGCTGAAATTCCAGTGCTTTGGCCACTTCATGCGAAGAGTTGACTCATTGGAAAAGACTCTGATGCTGGGAGGGGTTGGGGGCAGGAGGAGAAGGGGACA
>NW_011494742.1:2232596-2256348 GCF_000754665.1 Bison bison bison | reverse complement strand
GCTGGATGGCATCACTGACTCGATGGACGTGAGTCTCAGTGAACTCCAGGAGTTGGTGATGGACAGGGAGGCCTGGCGTGCTGCGGTTCAGGGGGTCGCAAAGAGTCGGACATGACTGAGTGACTGAACTGAACTGAACTGATTGAATCCCAAAGAAAGGAGATGCCAAAGAATGCTCAAACTACCACACAATTGCACTCATCTCACACGCTAGTAAAGTAATGCTCAAAATTCTCCAAGCCAGGCTTCAGCCGTACGTGAACCATGGACTTCCAGCTGTTCAAGCTGGTTTTAGAAAAGGCAGAAGAACCAGAGATCAAATTGCAAACATCTGCTGGATCATCGAAAAAGCAAGAGAGTTCCAGAAAAACATGTTTCTGTTTTATTGACTATGCCAAGCCTTTGACTGTGTGGATCACAATAAACTGTGGAAAATTCTGAAAGAGATGGGAATACCAGACCACCTGACCTGCCTCTTGAGAAACCTATATGCAGATCAAGAAGCAACAGACAGAACTGCACATCCAACAACAGACTGGTTCCAAATAGGAAAAGGAGTACATCAAGGCTGTATATTGTCACCCTGTTCTTTTAGCTTATATGTAGAGTACATCATGAGAAATGCTGGGCTGGATGAAGCACAAGCTGGAATCAAGAATGCCAGGAGAACTATCAATAACTTCAGATATGCAGATGACACCACCCTTACGGCCTAAAGTGAAGAAGAACTAACGAGCCTCTTGATGAAAGTGAAAGAGGAGAGTGAAAAAGTTGACTTAAAGCTCAATATTCAGTAAACTAAGATCATGGTATCTGGTCCCATCACTTCATGGCAAATAGATGGAGAAACAGTGGCAGACTTTAATTTTGGGGGCTCCAAAATCACTGCAGATGGTGACTGCAGCCATGAAATTAAAAGATGCTTACTCCTTGGAAAGAAAGTTATGACCAACTAGACAGCTTATTAAAAAGCAGAGACGTTACTTTGCCAATAAAGGTCCATCTAGTCAAGGCTATGGTTTTTCCAGTAGTCATATATGGATGTGAGAGTTGGACTATAAAGAAAGCTGAGTGGTGAAGAATTGATGCTTTTGAACTGTGGTGTTGGAGAAGACTTTTGAAGCCTTTTGAGATCTCTGCAAGGAGATCCAACCAGTCCATCCTAAAGGAGATCAGTCCTGAGTGTTCATTGGAAGGACTGATGTTGAAGGTGAAACCCCAGTACTGTGGCCACCTGATGCAAAGAACATTTGAAAAGCCCTTGATGTTGGGAAAGATTGAAGGCTGGAGGAGAAGGGGATGACAGAGGATGAGATAGTTGGATGGCATCATCGACTCAATGGACATGAGTTTTAGTAAACTCTGGGAGTTGGTGATGGACAAGGAGGCCTGGTGTGCTGCAGTCCATGGGGTCACAAAGAGTCAGACACGACTGAACAACTGAACTGAACTGACCTGAATGGAACTGAATAGATGAGTCTTTTTTTTCTCTTCCATGTAGCAAGTGGTCTATGGAGGTGTGAAGGGATATTTGATGCCCAGAGGAGTGGGCTGGTTGAAAGACTGCTACTATTGTATATGTTCTTTTCTTTCTGTGCACTCAGTAAGACCACATATTCTAGCCTGTTGAAATCATACAGGCCCATGGTCTGAGCTCTGGTTAATAGAACAGAGCACCATGGCCTGGCTAGGCCTATCTTGGTCTCCTTTCCCCATCCACCAGCTAGAAGTGATTGACTCTAAAGCAAAAGGATGACAAAAACACCAGGTGATAAAAGTCTGGGTTCTGAAAGCATCACATGGAAGACAGCCTACCAAACATTATGGGGAGAAATCATTAACTTCCATTGTGTTACACCACTAAGATTTTAGGATGTTATTGCTTTGAATGGTTGTGTCACCTAATGATATACAATTATATTTTTAATCTGGGGAAAGGGTTTGAATTACATTCCTCTCTGTAGTTCCCGTAGCTCATAACACAGCTCCCAAGGAACATATACCTAGAGTAGGCAATGAAAAACATTTTTCAATTAATATACAAGCAAGAGTATGAAGACAAGTATACTGGTATATAGAAATATGGAATTAAATCAAATAAAATAGTGAAGATTCCTTAGTTGTTTCATCTGGTAAAGAAAAATAATACCTACTATACAAGGATGGGAATGAAATTATATTAATACAACCAATGGAAAGTAGCACAATGTTTAGAACAAAATGAGCACTTAAGAAATAATAGGCTAAATTTTATTAGCTGTGAACTCTACACAGAGTGGTTTCTTGGTTATAACAAACCACATGTCTGAGAACAGAGAGGAAGTAGTTTTCTTGAAATTAAAATCTGTATCCAATCATGTTGTGTATCTCAAAGTCTCAAACACAATCTTACACACAGAGTTGTAGGCAAGACTGAACTACATTCTGTGGAAAAGGAAGGGAAGATGAAAAGTTATTTGAACTGTATCAAGGAGAAGCAAAAGTAAGAATGTAGATAATGTTAATAATTCTATTATGGATTTATTATTTCTGTGAAATACAGTGTTTGTGGTTTTGAATTAACACTGAGAAAATGTTTATTCTTGTACATGTATAAATTCATATTTTATGGTTAGTTGCCAAAAATATAGCATAGGATTGCAAATGGTCAGTATATTGCTAAAATGAAATCTCTTTAAGAGCTAGGATATAACAAAAATTTATGGAATAACTTTCATACAAACCTCAAATTATTTGAGGATAAGCATATATAGCAATCTATTGATCATTTCCTACTTGGGAGTATTAGGAAAACATCTGAATGCCATAAGTTCCTGAGAGACTTCCTTACAGGCATTTAGGTATAGTTGAATATAGAAACAATCATTTTTTCTAATGTTTTCAGGTGATTCATGTTAAAAACAGAATACAGTTATGAGAGGTAGAGAAAGAAACAAATTTTACTAGAATTCTGTCAAAAATTCTGTTCCATTACCTCAAACTTAAACTACAGTATAATAATATATCAGAAAATGAATTTTGACATCAATGTTGTATGTGCTTAAGTAAACATTTATTACCCATGGAATGGGATGTGATGCAATGGAATAGATACAGAGAAAATTGCAATTCACCAAGTGGGATTAAGTGCTACTGATTTAAACAGAAATGTCAACTCTGCAGCTCCCTTCTTTGAGGCACACCAGGGACTTCCAATCCAAATCTCATTTTCTTCTCTTGGGTAAATGAATGACCTGGGTATCTCTGGGTGCTAGGAATAGGTGACCCAGGTATATTTCCAAACGCTCCATATTCTTTGGAGAGATGATATTATCACTTCTTTGTGTTGAGCCTTGTCATTAATTCAGGTGAGTCATGGGTGAAGAGAGCTGTGGGTGGAACTCATGTTTCATAAGCAGTCTTAGCAGTGATGCAGGGTGGAGGTTGGGGCAGGGATCCAGGACCAATAAAGCTAGGAGAGGTGGTGATGGAAGGATGATTTTGTCTTCGCTTATGTGAGGGTGTGTTGTCAAGAAAATCTGGGTCACTAGACTCAGTGCCAGTACACAAAGTTCTCTCCCTTGGCTTTACAAGGAGACAAGAACAGAGTTTATCAGAACTTGCACCAAGAACTTTGTGAAAACACTGGTCCTGCCTTCTGGGGATCTGATTTCCTAGGACAGGTCATTATGACAGGAGCCCCAGTCCACCTGTAATTCCAGGATGTTGACAGCCTGGGAATCTGAATAAACAGATTGATCTGATTAAATAGTACTGGCGATGTGATTAAACAGATGACTCTGGCAGATATTATATATATTGTTGTTGTTCAGTCGCTGAGTCATGTCTGATTCTTTGGACCCCATGTACTTCAGCACTCCAAGCCTCCCTGTTCCTCACCATCTCCTGGAGTTCACCCAATTTCATGTCAACTGAATTGATGATGACATCTCTGCTGCCCTCTTCTTTTGCCTTCAATCTTTTCCAGCATCAGGGTCTTTTCCAATGAGTTGGCTCTTTGCATCAGGTGGCCAAAGTATTGGAGCTTCAACTTCAGCATTAGTCCTTCCAATGAATACTCAGGGTTGACTTCCTTTAGGATTGACTGGTTTGATCTCCTTGCAGTACAAGGAACTCTCAAGAGCCTTCTCCAACATCATAGTTTGAAAACATCAATTCTTTGGTGCTCAACCTTTTTTATGGTCCAATTCTCACATCCATACATGACTACTAGAAAAACCATAGCTTTGACTATAGGGACCTTTGTCAGAAAAGTGATGTCTTTGCTTTTTAATCTGCTGTCTAGGTTTGTCATAGCCTTCATTCCAAGAAGCAAGAGTCTTCTAATTTCACGACTGTAGTCACTATCTGCATTGATTTTGGAGACAAAGAAGAGAAAATCTGTCACTGCTGCTAGTTTTTCCCCTTCTATTTGCCATGAAGTGATGGGACTGGATGCCATGTCATCAGTTTTTTTAATGTTGAGTTTTAAGCCAACTGTTTCACTCTCCACTTTAACCTTCATCAGAGGCTCTTTAGTTCTTCATTTTCTGCCATTAGAGTAGTATCATCCACATACCTGAGGCTGCTGATATTTTTCCCAGCAATCTTGATTCTAGCTTGTAACTCATCCAGCCTAGCATTTCCCATGATGTACTCTGCATATAAGTTAAATAAACAGGATGACAATATATGGCCTTGACATACTCCTTTCCCAATTTGGAACTAGTCCATTGTTCCATGTAAGGTTGCTTCTTGACTCACATACAGGTTTCTCAGGAGACAGGAAAGATGTCCTGGTATTCCCATCTCTTTAAGAATTTTGCAGAATTTCTTGTGATTTGTCAAAAGCTTTTGCCTAGTCAGTGGAAACAAAAGTAAATGTTTTTCTGGAATCCCCTTCCTTTCTCTATGATCCAATGGATGTTGGCAATTTGATCTCTGGTTCCTCTGCCTTTCTAAACCCGGATTGTACATCTGGAAGTTCTCTATTCAAGTACTGCTAAAGCCTAGCTTGAAAGATTTTGAGCATAATCTTACTAGCATAGGAAGTAAGCACAATTGTCTAGTAGTTTGAACATTCTTTAACACTGCCATTCTTTGGAACTGGGATGAAAACTGACCTTTACCAGTCCTGTGACAACTGCTGGATTTTCCAAATTTGCTGACATATTGAATTTAGTACTTTAGCACCATCATCTTTTATTTTTTTATTTATTTTTTAATTGAAGGATAATTGCTTTACAGAATTTTGTTGTTTTCTGCCAAATATCAGCATGAATCACCCATAGGTGTACCCTATGTCCCCTCCCTCTTGAACCTCCCTCCCATCGTCCTCCCCATCCTACCCCTCTAGGTTGTTGCAGAGCCCTGGTTTGAGTTCCCTGAGTCATATAGCAAATTCCCATTGGCTCTCTATTTTACATATGGTAATGTAAATTTCCATGTTACTCTCTCCATACTTCTCGCCCTCTCCTTCCTCCCCACCCTCCTTGTCCATAATTCCATTCTCTATGTATGTTTCTCCATTGCTGCTTTGCAAATAAATTCATCAGTACCATGTTTATGGTAATGGTACGGTATACCATTAGTATATGATATTTATCTTTTTCTTTCTGACTTATTTCACTCTGTGTAATAAGCTCTAGTTTCATCCACCTCATTAGAACTGACTCAAATGTGTTCCTTTGTATGGATGAGTAATATTCCATTGTATATATGTATCACGGCTTCTTTATCCATTCATCTGTCGATGGACATCTAGGTTTCTTTCATGTTCTAGCTATTGTAAATAGTGCTGCATTGAACACTGGGGTACATGTGTCTTTATCAATTTTGTTTTCCCCAGGGCATATGATAGTAGTGAGATTGCTGGGTCATATGATAGCTTTGGTCTTAGTTTTTTAAGGAATCTCCATACATCTTCCATAGGAGCTCTATCGATGTCCATTGCCACCAAAGTGCAAGAGGGTTCCCTTTTCTCCACACCCTCTCCAGCATTTATTGTTTGTAGACTTTTTGATGATGGCCATTATGACTGGTATGAGGTGGTATCTCATAGTTTTGATTTGCATTTCTTTAATAATGAGCAATGTTGTGCATCTTTTCATGTGTTTGTTAGCCATCTGTATGTCTTCTTTGGAGAAATGTCTGTTTAGGTCTTTTCCCCACTTTTTGATTGGATTGTTTGTTTTTCTGGTATTGACTTGTATGAGCTGCTTGTATATTTTGGAAGTTAATCCTTTGTCAGTTGTTTCATTTGCTATTATTTTCTCCCATTCTGATGGTTGTCTTTTCACCTTGTTTATAGTTTCCTTTGCTGTGCAAAAGCTTTTACATTTAATTAGGTTCCACTTGTTTATTTTTGTTTTTATTTCCATTACTTTATGAGGTGGGTCATGGAGGAGCTCGCTTTGATTTATGTTATTGAGTGTTCTGCCTATGTTTTCCTCTAAGAACTTTATAGTTTCTGGTCTCACATTTAGGCTTTTAGCCCATTTTTAGTTTATCTGTGTATGGAAACACCATTATCTTTTAGTATTTTAAATAACTCAGCTGAAATTTCATCATTTCCATTAGCTTTATTGGTGGTAATGCTTCCTAAGACCCACTTGACTTTGCACTCCAGGATGTCTGTCTCTAGGTGAGTGCCACACCATTGTAATTATCTGGGTCATCAAGACCTTTTATGTACAGTTCATCTGTGTAGGACTAACCAATAGGACTAAGCAGAATTGTCAAAGTCATGGACGGTTAGTAAAAGTGGCTCTACTGAGCTGAAAATACCAAAGAAGGAATGATCCTGAAGAAATATTCCCTGTCTCATCCTATACTTCTCCTGGAAGCTGATTCTTTCTTGGCTTATTCATTCATTCATCATGTGGAAAAGCAAATAGGAATAGAGGGAGATAGAATTAGAGCGCTGCAGGGAGGGCTCCTCCAAGAAGGAATCATGTGGGCAGATCCTGAGGAAAGTACACATTTGGGGAGAGAAGACTTTCAGGCTAAGGGAACTAGTGCAAAGACCCTGGATGAGTGTGTACTTGGAAGAATCCTTGCATGAAGGTCAGTGTGGCACAGTGAAGCCAGTGGGAAAAGAAGTGAGACATGGGATAACGGGGGCTGGACTGGGCACTGCCTTGTGGATTATTTAAACAGACCCTTGTGGGGAGTTGTTTGCTTTGGTGAGTGACTTGAGAAGCCATCAGAGGTCTGAGCAAAAGTCTGGCATGGTATGACTTGAGTTTTAAAATAATCGCTCTGGTGGCTATGCTAAGAACAGACTCTGAGTGGGTGAGGGTAGAATGAGCAGACCTTTTGATACACTGTGACAGAAATCCAAGGGTACCAGATAGACTATCCTCAGTGATGTCCTGAGACTCACACAGGAGTACAGCTACAAGGGCAATATATAGCTCCCGCCCATATCCCTTCAGTTTCCCTGAGCAAGTGCACCCAGCTTTGTTTCTCTGACTGAAAATTTTCCTTTGGTGTTAGAGAAGTTTGCTCTAACACTCTGGGGCAATTCTCTACCAAGGAGAGAGAAATACCTCGGTTTTCCAGTCTCTCAATGGGACAACTCAGAAGAGCATTCACACACAGTGAATGCACAGCATACAGTGGGATTGACCCCAGTTCACATAGCAGTCACGAGTCACCAGTCTATTAACACACATTTTGCTGGCTCTTCTCCTCTACTGGCCATTCTGCTTCCTGAATCACCTCCCGATCCAATTAATTGCCCTCTAGTTATTATTTCTGCATCTACTTTCAGGGGGATTCAAGAGAAGATGTCAGGTTAAAGGTGACAGTGGCTTGAACAAAGGTGGTAGCTTGGATGAGAAATTGTCAGATTATATCGAAGCTGAATAAATAATATGCATGTTTTATAGAAACACAAAAAACAAAAGTTATCCATAATCCCACATTTCAAGGTATATATTGTTAGCCTTTTGATACATGTATTATTCTTGGAAGTTGATTCTGCTTGGATATCGATGCACAGGTATGTGTGTGATTTTTATGTTAAGAGAATAATACTAAACATACAATATTGTAGTTGCTTTTTCATTTTATATGTAGTGAACATTTTATATTTCATTAAACTCAGTGAATATACTTATAAATTCAAATCCTTAATGGTTCACTCTGTATAGCAAATTCTACTTCACATAGCATAAATTTGAAACCAGTTGCCCACTGTTGAATATCCAGTTTATTTCAAAATTTTCAGTACTGTTAACAACACTTCAATGAACACCCTTGTATAAACATCTTTAAACATTTGTCTTATCATTTCTTTAAGATAAATTTCTAAAAATGAGACTTCTCTGTCAAAGCATGTTTACAATTTTAAGTACTTTACATATTGTCAAACTGTGCCACAAGCTTTTACTAATTTATATTCCTATGAGAGTGTGTTTCCCTTTAATCATGAGCAATATTCTAATGCTCATTTGGAGAGAGAGAGGGGGAAAAAAAATGATTCTGGAGCACATCACAATCTGTCAATGTTTCTATTAGACTTAACTGTTTGATCTTAACTGAGGCTTAATTTTTAGAATTAGATGATTTATTAGCATTTAACTCATTGAAAGAGTCCATGTGTTGATGTATGAACACTCTAATATATAAACTATTTTAAAGAATATTTTTCTTATAAAATAAAACAAAAATATTACTCACCAGAAATTTGCACTGTGTTCATATTGGAATCCATATCCCTAGTTCCTTGCATTTTTTATAAGCAAAATAGGGCATTTTTCATAGGCATGTGATAGACAAAGTGGCTTCCATAATTTTGAACAGCAACAACAAAAATTTTCCAGAAGAGTATTAAATTAATTCCACAAAAACAATGCAGAAACCCTAATCTCGAAAACATCAAGCATTATCTTCATTTTAATCTTTGCCAATTCATTTGAGAAAAAAGTCTTGTATTTCATGTTGTTTTAATTCACATTTCTACAACTTATAAATATAAAATATAAATATTCTACATCTATATAATGTATTTGTACATGCACACACACTTTCTTTTACTGTTTTATCCTTTGCTCCACTTTTGTTTGTGTACTGAGAGATAATTGGCATGTAATATTGTGTAGGTTTAGTGTGTACAACATGATAATTTGATGCACATATATATTGTGAAATTATTTCTACAACAAGGGTAGTTAATACAAACATCTACTCAAATAAGTACCATTTTTGTATGTGTGGTGAGAACATTTAAAATCTACACTCAACATCTTGCAAGTATATATGCCAGAATTGTTAACTATGGTCATCCTGCTGAATCTTAGATCCCCAGATCTTATTCATCTTATAACTGGAAGTTTGTATCCTTTAACCAGCATCTCCCCATTTGCCCTAGCCCCTGGCAACCACCGTTCTACTCTCTATTAGTTTGTCTTCGTCAAAGGTTCACATATAAGATCATACAGTATTTGTATTTCTCTGTCTGACTTATGTCTTTTAACATAATACCCTCAAGGTTCATCCCATCAAGGTTGTTGAAAATGGCAGAAATTCCTTTTATGGCTGAGTAATATTCCATTGTGTGTGTGTCTTTGTGTATTGCACATTTTCTTTATCCATTCACAAGTCAAAGGATGGTTGGGTCATTTTCATGTCTTGGCTATTGTGAATAATTCTGTAATGAATAATGAGGGTAGAGATATCACTTCAGGACAATAATCCCATTTCCTTCATATATCAGATATGAAATATATACAGAAGTAGGGTTGCTGGATTATACAGTAGCTTTTTTTTTTTATTAATTTTTTTTTGCCACTTTATTTATTTTTTTTTAATTTTATTTTTAAACTTTACATAATTGTATTAGTTTTTCCAAATATCAAAATGAATCCGCCACAGGTATACATGTGTTCCCCATCCTGAACCCTCCTCCCTCCTCCCTCCCCGTACCATCCCTCTGGGTCGTCCCAATGCACCAGCCCCAAGCATCCTGTATCGTGCATCGAACCTGGACTGGCAACTCGTTTCTTACATGATATTTTACATGTTTCAATGTCATTCTCCCAAATCTTCCCACCCTCTCCCTCTCCCACAGAGTCCATAAGACTGTTCTATACATCAGTGTCTCTTTTGCTATCTCGTACAGTAGCTTTTTAAAAAATTTTTGAGAAACCTCTATGCTGTTTCCAAGGTAGTTACACATTTCTACCAACAATGCAATAATGTTCCCTTTCCCCCACACCTTTGCTAACACTTATCTCTTATTGTTTTGATAATAGCCATTCTAACAGGTGTGACATCTCATTGTGCTTTTCATTTGCATTTCGCTTAATTGTGTTTGAGGATCTTTTCATATAACTATTAGTCATATGTATATTTTCCTTAAAAAATGTTTATTTGAATCCTTAGTTCATTTTTTTTTAACATGCACTGTTTGTTTTATTGTTTTTGAGTTGTATGAGCTCCTTGTATATTTTTGATATTAACCAGGTATCTGATATAGGTTTTGAAAATGTTTTCTCCCACTCTGTAGGTTGCCTTTTAATTTTATTAATTGTTTCTTTTGCTGTGCAGAAGCTTTTTAGTTTGATATTATCCCACTTGCTTATTTTTGCCTTTGTTTCTTCTGCTTTTGGTGTCATATCCAAAAAATATAGTTAAGACCAATATCAAAGGGCTTCATCCTTAAGTTTTCTTCTAGAAGTTTTACAGTTGCATATTTTACATTTAAGTCTTTAACCCATTTCGAGACGATTTTCATGGGTGATATAAATAAGGATCCAATTTTACTCATTTGCATCTGAATATCCAGCTTTCCCAATACCGTTTATTGAGAAGACTATTCTTTTGTCACTGAGTATTTTTGGTTTCTTTATCAAGCATTAGTTAAACATATATATATGCATGGGTTTATTTTAGGTCTCTCTGTTCCAATAGTGCTCTATGTATCTGTTTTATGCCAAGACCACATTGCTTTGATTACAATAGCTTGTAATCAGGAGGTGTGATGCCTTCTGCTTTGTTCTCTCTCAAGATCACTTTGACTATTCAAGGTCTACTTTGGTTCCATACACATTTTAGAATTGTTTTTCCTGTTTCTGTGGAAAATGCTGTTCGAATTTTGATAGAGATTACATTGAACCCATAGATAGTTTTGGATGGTATGGACATCTTATGATATTAATTCTTCTGATCCACAAACACCTGATATTTTTCTATTTATTTGTGCCTTCAATTTTTTTCATCAATGTCTTAAAATTTTCAGTGTACATATCTTTCATCTCCTTAGTTATTTCTGAATATCTTATTGTTTTTGGTGCTGTTGTAAATCAAGTTGTTTTCTTTATTTCTCTTTCAGATATTTTGTTATTAGTGTATAGAAGTTAAATTTATGTTTTATGCGGACTTTGTATTCTGCAACTTCACTGAATTCATTCATCAGTTCAAAACATTTTTATTGGAGTATTTAGGGTTTTCTATCTATGCTGCTGCTGCTGCTGCTGCTAAGTCACTTCAGTCGTGTCCGACTCTGTGTGACCCCATAGACGGCAGCCCATCAGGCTCCACCGTCCCCGGGATTCTCCAGGCAAGAACACTGGAGTGGGTTGCCATTTCCTTCTCCATTTCTATCTATAAGATAATGTAATTTGCAATCAGAGATTTTACTTTTTTCTTTCCAAACTGGATGCCTTTTTTTCTTGCCTAATTTCTCTGCCTAGGACTTAGATATTATTTTGAAGAGGAGTGGTAAGAGTAGGCACCATTGTCTTGTTCCTGATTTTAGAAGAAAAACTTTTAGCTCTTCACTGTTGAATATGATATTAGTTGTGGGTTCGTCATATATGGCCTTTGTTATTTGATATGTTATTTGGTATGTTTCTTATATGTATTTAATTTGTTAAGAGCTTTTGTTAGGAAAAGATGTTGAATATTGCCAAGTGCTTTCTTGTACCTATTGAGAAGCTCATATGATTTTTCTATCCTTCAACCTATTAATGTGGCATATTACATTTATTGATTCATTTATATTGAGCCATGTTTGCATTCTAGGGATAAATCCCACTTAATCATAGTGTATCATCCTTTTAATGTGCTATTGAATTAATTTTGCTGGGATTTTGTTGAGAATTTTTCCATCTATGTTCATCAAGGTTGCTAATCAATAGTTTTTCTTGCAGTGTCCTTATTTGACATTGGTATCAGGGTAATGCTGGCCTTCTAAAATGAGTTTGAGACTGTTGCATTGTCTCAATTTTTTGGAAAAGTTTAAGAAGGATTGGTATTAATTTTTTAAATGTTTGGTAAAACGCACCAGAGAAGCCATATAGTTCTGGGCTTTTTGTTGTTGAAAGGTTTTTTATTACTAATTCAATCTCCTTAGTTGTGTTAAGGAGTTGTTAATTTGATCTGTTAAAATTTTCTATTTTTTATTATTCATGTGTAGGCTGTATGTTTCTAGAAAATTATTCATTTCTTCTCATTTAGGCAAATTTGGAATATAATCGTTCATAGTAGCCTCTTATGATCTTTTGTATTTCTTTGATGTCAGTTGTAAAGTCTCCTCTCATTTATAATTGTGTTTATTTTATTGCTCTTCTTTTTCTTAGTCTAGTTAAAACTTTGTCTATTTTGTTTATCTTTTCAAAAAAACGAACTCAATTGCATTGATTTTTTTTTTCTGTTGTCTTTTTAGTCTCTATTTCACATATTTCTGCTTTAAATTTAATTATTTCTATTCTTTTAGTAGTTTGGGCTTAGTCTGTCCTTCTTTTTCTAATCTCTTGAGGTATAACATTAGGTTATTTGAGCTTTCTTCATCTTAATGCAGGCATTTCTCTCTAAACTTCCCTCTGGTTGTTCAGTCACTCAGTTGTGGTCGACTCTGCAACCCCACAGATTGCAGCACGCCAGGCTGTATGGTGTTGCTAAGAATCAGACATGACTAAGCAATTTAACACTTTCACTTTTTTCATCAGTTCAGTTCAGTCATTCAATAGAGTCCAAATCTTTGCAACCCCATGGACTGCAGCACGCCAGGCCTCCCTGTCCATCACCAACTCCTGGAGCTTACTCAAACCCATGTCCATCGAGTCGGTGATGCCATCCAACCATCTCATCCTCTGTGTCCCCTTCTCCTCCTGCCTTCAGTCTTTCCCAGCACTAGGGTATTCCCTCTAAGAATTGCTTTTGCTGCATCCCATGGATTTTGATGTTGTGATTTTGTTTTTGTTTGTCTCAAGATACTTTCTGATTTCCATCTGGATTTCTTTTTTGACTCATTGGTGGTTCAGGAGTGAGTTATTTAATTTCCACATATTTTTTCCACTGTGAATTTTTCAGTTTCCTTTCTGTTGTTGATTTCTAGTCTTATATCATTGGTCAGAAAATATACTAGATATTATTTCAATCTTCATGAAATTGTTAAGGCGTGTTCTGTCACCCAACATGTAAATCTATCTTAGAGACTGTTTCAAGTGTTTGTGCTTAGGAAGAACGTATCTTCTGCTACTGTTGGATTGAATGTTCTATATATAATTGTAAGATTCAGTTGGTCTATAGTGTATTCAAGTCTATTGTTTCCTTATAAATTTTCTGTTTGCATGATCTATCCAATGTTCAACGTGGGGTATTGGAATCCCCTAGTGTTATTATTATATTGTTGTCTATTTCTTCTTTCAACTCTATTAATATTTGCTTTAAATATTTAGACAATCCAATGTTAAGTGTGTGTATATTTACAATTATTTATTCTCTTGATTAATTTACCCCTTTTATCTCTATATAGTGATATTCCTTGTCTCTTGTAACCTACTTAATTGAAAGTCTATTTCATATTATTAAGTAAAGCCATCAGCTCTCTAGGTTACCATTTGGTTGGAGTATCTTTTGCACCCCTTCACTTTTAATATATGTGTGTTCTTAAGCTAAAGTGAGTCCCTGGTAGGCAGCATATTGTCAGCTTTTGTTTATCCACTTACCCACTTTATGTCTTTTGATTGGAGTATTTGGTCCATTTCTATTGAAAGTGATTGTTGATAAATGAAGACTTATATTGCTGCTTAATTCACTATTCTCTGACTGTTGTTCTGTTGTTTTGGTTGTTCTTTCCTCATTAAAAAAATATTTTCTTTTCCTACTGACATGCTTTAATTCCTTTCTCTGTCTTTTTTGTGTGTCCCTATCAGTTCTGTTCAGTCACTCAGTCGTGTCTCACTCTTTGCGACCCCATGGACTGCAGCATGCCAGGCTTCCCTGTCCAGCACCAACTCCTGAAGCTTGCTCAAATTCATGTCCATCGAGTTGGTGATGCCATCCAACCATCTTATCCTCTGTTGTCCCCTTCTTTTCCTGCCTTCAATCTTTCCCAGCATCAGGGTCTTTTCCAGTGAGTCAGTTCTTCCCATCAGGTGACCAAAGTATTGGAGTTTCAACTTCAGCATCAGTCCTTCCAATGAATATTCAGGACTGATTTCTTTTAGGATTGACTGGTTTGATCTCCTTGCTGTCCAATGGACTCTCAAGAGTCTTCTCCAACACCACAGTTCAAAAGCATCAATTCTTCAGTGCTCAGCTTTCTTTATAGTCCAACTCTCATATCCATACATGACTACTGGAAAAACCATAGCTTTGACTAGAGGGACCTTTCTTCCAAGGAGCAGGCATCTTTTGGGAGAAAAGTTATGAGTGTCCATTATAGATAAAACCAAATGGGCTGTTGCCAAGTCTTCAGGGGGTACAGAGCTATTTCTGTGTAGCTGAGGCCATAGTCAGCAAGTCAGTTACCTTTTGGGGAGCCTGCCTTTTAAAAGTACCTCTTCTCAACTGTTGACTGCACCAAAGTTTCATGTCTCCTACCTGGATCATAAAGCTCTCATGAGGCACATTTATCCATAAATGGATGCCAAATTATTATTGTTGAGGAAAGGATATACACCAGGGATGTCTTATTTGGCCATGTGGCTGATATCTCTGGCCCCTTTACTCCATTTATATTAAATGAGTAACTGCATATTTTCTTATAGATTTGCAATAGCTTTTTCATAATGAGATTATTAACTCTTATGTAAATGAGAAAAAATAAGCATCATATCTTAAAAAATAATGAAGCCAAATAAAATATCTGTTTTGTAAATATTTACCCCAGATTGTCATTTCTCTGACTTCCATTCCTACATAAAATTTTAACTGCTTATGGTTAAAAGGATTGTCTTTCCAATCCCCAGGGCACTCTACTTTTGGTATTATACTGAGAAAAAATTTTTCTATGATGAATTTTTGTCTAGTTTCTTTATGGATTCATTGTTAGTATTTGAATTTCTAATCTATCTGGAATTTATTTTAATATAAGATCAAATGTTTGAAGTTTTATCATCTTTTTCTTAAACTGACAGCCACCAATGGAAATGCTTGTGATGATAATAATAACAGTTTATTTTATTTTTAGCATTTATAATGTGTCAAATAGTGTTCTAATACATTTATAAACATGAACTGATCCCTTTGATTCCATCTGATTTGAAAATCTACTTTTACCATGGAGTAAATTATTTTATGTCTTATATCTATGTCAACTTTTGAAGGTAATCTCTAAAGCAGATGTTCCATAGGCACCTAGAAAGGGCTTCCCTACTCTGTTCTCAGCAGGATGAGAGATCCATGCAGGGAAGGACACAGTGTAAAGATCTTTGAGACTATTTTTTCCACTGTCTTCTGTGTATCTGGGTTCTTAATCGAAAGGTGTCATGTTTGATTTATTTTAGTTTGGTTATTTTTTCTTCTTGTAAAAGTGATATATTTGTTGTTGTTTGGTTGCTCAGTTGTGTCCAACTTTTTGAGATCCCATGCAACTTTTTGCACACCAGGTTTCCCTGTCCATCACTATCTCTTTTGAGTTGATGATGCCATCCAACCATCTCATCCTCTGTTGCCCTCTTCTCCTTCTGCTTTCAGTCTTTTGCAGCATCAGGGTCTCTTCTAATGAGTCAGTTGTTTGTATCAGGTGGCCCACGTATTAGAGCTTCAGCTTTAGTATCAGTCCTTCCAAAGAGTATTCAGGGTTGATTTCCTTTAAGATTGACTGATTTGATCTCCTTGCTTTCCAAGGAATTCTCAAGAGTCTTCTCCAGCACTACAGTTCAAAAGCATCAATTCTTCGGCTCTCTGCCTTCTTTATTTTCCAGCTCTCACATCTGTTCATGACTACTGGAAAGACCATACCCTTGACTATATGGACCATTGTTGGCAAAGTGATGGCTCTGCTTTTTAATATGCTGTCTAGGTTTGTCATAGCTTTCAAGGAGCAAGTGCCTTCTAATTTCATGGCTGCAGTCACCATTTGCAGTGATTTTAAAGCCCAAGAGGAAGAAATCTGTCATTGCTTTCAACTTTCCCCTTCTTTTTACCATGAAATGATGGGACCAGAGGCCATGATCTTAGTTTTTTAATATTATGTTTTAAGCCAGCTCTTTCACTCTTCTCCTTCACCTTCATCAAGAGGCTCTTTAGATTCCTCTTTGCTTTCTGACATTAGGATGATATCATTCACATATCTGAAGTTGTTGATATTTCTCCCTGCAATCTTGATTCCAGCTTGTAACTCATCCAGCCTGGCATTTCACATGCTTTGCATATAAGTTAAACAAAGTGAGTGATAATAAATATCCTTTTAGTACTCCTTTCTCAATCCTGAACCAGTCAGTTGTTCCATACAGGATTCTAAGTGTCGCTTCTTGACCCACATACAGGTTTCTTAGGAGACAGGTAAGATGATCTGGTATTCTCGTCTCTTTCCACAGTTTGTTATGATCCACGCAGTCAAATGCTTTAACATAGTCAATGAAACAGAGGTAGATGTTTTTTTGAAATTTCCTTGCTTTCTCTATGATCCAGCAAATTTTGGCAATTGATCTCTGGTTTCTCTGAAACTAATCAGTATAAAATTGAGTAGAAAAAAAAGTTCCAGGGATTACATGTGAATGATATACTCTTTTTAAATAAAATTCAATAACAAATACAATGAAAGAATATATTCTAGACAATATACAGTTTTAGATACATACATCTATACAACAAAACTGTATTTAAAAGGAAGAAAATTATAACACAAAATTCAAGATAAGTATCATTTTAAATGGGAAGACAGGAGTGTGTGAGATAGAGAGGGCCCTACATAGGCAGATGACAGTTTCTGATAACATTCTAGTTCTCAAGTTGGATAGTAGGTGTATGATGGTAACTAAAAATTAATCAATAAGTAAATAAACAAATAAGCCAACAAATGCCATCCTACTATTTTTATTTAATGGATATCTACTCTATGCCAGAGATACAGAAGAAAACAAAACAGAACTCATTCTTTTGTGGAACTGACATTCCTGTTTGGGAAATATGTATGTTAAATGAGTAACAAGTGGATGCATTATATAATGACAGGATGTCCTAGATCCTAAGAGCAAAATAAAGCAAGACAATGGACTAGGGAGGGACAAGAAGGCAGTCTCAGGTGGAGTGATCAGGAAAGGCCTCTTTGAGGAAGTGACCTTTAAGCAGAAATCTCAGTAAGGTGAAGGAGTGAGAGTGAAGATCTGAAGAAAGTGTATGTCAGAAAGGGAGCATCAGGGGGAAAGTCTCTGAGCCAGAAATGTGCTAGGCGTCTTTCAAGGGCAGCAAAAGCACAATTAGGCAGAGTAAACAAAACAATAGGAAATAAATAAGAGGAAATGAAGACCAGACCAGGAAATGCCTCTAGGCATTGTTGAGGACTTCACTGTTATTTTAACTCTAATGGGAAACCATAGCAAGACTTTGAGCAATAAACTGACAAAAACTGCTTTACTTTCACAAGGATCTTTCTAGCTACAGTATGTTGAACAGACTGCTGTGGGTCAAACTGAGCAGATCAGATCTCTTCAACACACTGTTGTATGTAGGTCCCTTCCAATCCTGGACATGCTAATAGCCAGATCACAAAATAAAATTGCTTTCATATGAGTGTTAACAAACTCACTACTCCCACCATATACATATATATGCTTGCAAAAGAATATTTATGTGAATTTTATGTGTATATTATAGCTCTGAGGTAGATAATACACTGAAGATCTGGGAGCTGGTGAAGTGATAAAGCATTTAGCCTACAAGTATATATGTCATGTACTTCTAGGGTCAAAAGGATTTTAATAATACTTTATTCTACAAACAGAGCTATTGCCACATGAAAATATTTTACCAGTAGAAGGAAGACTTGTGAAATGAATACTTGTTTGTGAAATACAATTTCCTTTTATCAACAAGAAACCTCTTTAAGAGCTGTGTCCTCTTCGCTAATCAAATACAACAACAACTTTGTGAACAGGCAAGTAGACAAAAACATAACTCATAAATAGGCTAATATTTTTTCTATGTCGTAGACAAATCTGTCTTGAGCCATGAAATGAAACCAAGTCCTAAGTCTCTCATGGGTTTTTCCCATGAGTTGAACCTCTCTTAAGTAAGAATTTATTTAAGGATGTGGGACATGAGCTCTAGTGAACAAAGAAAGCTTCTGAATTTGTAGATAATCCTTGGAAAGCACTACATCACAGTATTACACAAATCTACAAAAGTTATTTCTACGGCCTGCCTGATTTTCCAGGGTCATTTCTCTCAATGTGAAAGTTTCATGAGAAATTCAAGTGTCTATTCTCTTCCAGAAAATCTTCCCTTGTATGTCATGAATATTCTTCCCTTAGAATCTTTCTACTTCTTCCCTGATAGCTCAGTTGGTAGAGAATCCGCCTGCAATGCAAGAGACCCCGGTTCGATTCCTGGGTCAGGAAGATCTCCTGGAGAAGGGATAGGCTACCCACTCCAGTATTTTGGCCTAGAGTATTCCATGGGCTAGACGGACAGGACTGAGTGACTTTCACTTTTCACTCACTCCTTGGGATGACGTGCTGAATTTTTTTTACAGAGATCCCATGTTTAAAATCCAGATAAAGGTCTCCTGGAGACGTCTCATTCTCAGAGCCAAACTAAAGTCCTATTAATCCCAGGGGACACCTCAGAAGTTGTCACTTGTGCTATGCAATCTTGCATTTAATTACACAGTATTCTCTCACATTTGCATGAGGTGAAAGTTTTAACCCTATTTTGAAGAGTTTGATGATAAATTACTATGTATTTTCTAAATTTTTGTATTTCACCAGGTTCCTAGGGAAGTGCTAAGCATTGTCAACTAAAAAGTATAGTCACAATCTGAAAGTAGAGAGTTATTTTATTTGGTGAGAATGTTTAGGACTCTGAGCCTAAGATTGGCATCTCAGTAGCTCTGAAAAAACTGCTCCAAGGAGGCAGGAAGGGAAGTTAGGCTATATACAAGTTTGAAACAAAGGGAGCAGGCAGTCTGAACATCAAAAATCAGGTATCAAGCTAAGGAATTGAGCATTCTATGTATGGCAAGCCTCTGGGCTCACTGAGTTCATCCCTTTCACAAGCACCTCAGTTACCTGGGCCCAATCCTGTTTCCTTGTTCACCTTGCTTCTTGCATCCCCCAGGTCCTCAGCAATCACCACGGCGGGTGGCAGCACCCACTGGATCACAGTTTGGGGAGCCCTCATTCACATTTGGAGGCCAGAAGTTGCTGATGGCTGTGACATTTCTTGTTTATCAGTATGGCAGAAGACATTTTCATTTCACAGCACACACAAAATGCTTAATAAATCTTCTGGATAAGGAAAACATATTTATATACATATATAATATATTTGACTAAATGAGTACACTATTTGCCTGTGTTTTGGAAATTGTAGAATCTACACATGTGTAATGCATTATTACCAATATTAATACTAACTAGAATTAAATACTAGATAAGGTACAGCTAATAATTCATTCTAATTAACAAATGGCAGCAAAGTAGAATGGACCAGCAAATGAGCAGACAGCTACACTCTTGGAATTTAGTAGGCAAGGGCTCTGTATTACTCAGAGACTAGAGAAGCTACATGGACCTGAGCCTCTGAGACTCTTCAAGGAGATCTGGCCTCTGGGTTCTGCTGAGCCTGCTCCACGGCAGGATCACTTCTTTCTTAGAGGGAAAGCTCTGCCCTTTGGCAAGATCTGACCGTGCAGGTCTTTTTAGCTGTGAATGTTCATTATTTGTATTTGTACCTGAGCCTGTATTTATGGATAATCTATTGAAGGAGGAAATATGGCTCAGGTGAGTGGGAGTGACAGGACTGTATTTAATGGCTACAGCAAATAACCTTCTAACGGCTGAAAGAGTGTCATATCTCACAGTTATGATGTCTTCAAAAGGTGATATTTCTGGCTGTGTCATCATAGCTGTGAAAAGCATTTTCTCACCATCTAAAAAAATGAGAAGGCCATGGGGTGATGGAATTGCACTCCAGACAGGTTTGTATTAATCACACCACCCCAGCCTCAACTTTTGTGTATTTTAAGGAGAGATATTTGGAATGGAAGAGGGTGGGTGGGAAATATACAGACTTCTCAGCCTTCAAGGTGGGTGGTTCAAGGCTATGCAATTGTGATAGGGCCAGACCTTGGGAAAATAGATTAGGGGAACCAGTTACCTCTAGTGGTCCCCATTTTTGTTTTGCACAGCTTCTTTCCTACAATTCCTTTGACTTGCAGCTCTGTCTTTGTCCAGGACCAGCAAAGTCCAGAGTTCCAAGCCTATCACCTCATCTCACCTTATGTTTCTAATCCACAAGTAAATGTAAAGTGAGTTCTCCCTTATATACTTGGAATGATGCTGGGTGTTATAAGGCTACAGGAATTATAATACAGAGCTCTAAGCTTTTGCCTCAGGTGATACTTCCTCTGGAGGCAAAAATCATATAGAAGCACATGTTTTACTTATACGGCAAACTTCTGCAAAGTACTCACTGCATGATATAACTGCATTTATTTTATTTTAATATAAAATGTTGACTCTGACAAAGAGGCTTTTATTATCCACACTTACCACAAATAAGGAAACTGAGATTCAAGATAATATTTTCTATTCAAAGCTGCATATAGCAAACAAGAAAGAGTTGTTCTTTCAAAACATCATGTTTTCTTATGAAAACATTTTAAAATTTATTACAAGGGGATAGGGAAAAGTCTGTGGATAACATTATGCAGTTTATTTCCGAACTGTAATATCAACTTATTGTATTAATCACAGAGAAAAGGTCTTAAACAGGAAAAGGTATAGTTTAGGAACATGTCCAGCCTATAGACCACATTCAATAAATGTTCGCTATTTTATAATATGTATTATTATTATTGTATTAAATACATGTATTAAATATCAGAATCATCTGGGAAACTTTTTTTTCTAAATCCACAAAACTCCCTCACAAGTATGTGTTCAAATGAATTGGGGATGAGAGAAAACTATAGAAATGTGCAAGAACACTTGGAATAAGTCCCCAGGTGATTCTGGTACCTCTCTCCTGCCCTCACCCCACCGTTTCCCACATACTCGCAATCAGTTCAGGGAACCTAGAGGTTATGGATCTGTACTCTGTGGGATTCAATTAACAAACATGAGTTGATTCTTCATGATTATTTTGTTGGTATGATGATAACAACAATCAAAGCAACTTGTCACTTTCCATAATAAACACACTTTTGAATCTGGTCCTACACTTTGTGTGGTTAGCAGCCACAGAAGTGGCCTAACTATTTGCAGAGTGACTGGGGACTGCACATAATAAAGGGAGAATGTTGGCCCAAAAGAAAATAGCCACATATGTCATCTAAAAAATATGTGATGCAGCGGGTGCACTGGCAGTTTGATTGCTACTTGTTTGGAAAATATGGCAGAATTTCTTGCAGTTCTGTTACTGAGAAGAGTTGTCGTAATCCCAGGTGGATGGCATCAAAGTTTTCAGGGCAAACGCCTTCTTCATGCCTGTCTCTATAAATAAAAGCTCAACAGGAATTAAGATCTCTATTCCATGGCCCAAAAGAGGATATCATTAATCTGCTTGCAATGCAGGAGACCCAGGTTTGATCCCTGGATTGGGAAGATCCCCTGGAGAAGGAAATGGCAACCTACTTCAGTATTCTCACCTAGAGAATTCCATGGACAGAGGAGACTGGTGGGCTGCGGTTCATGGGGTCACAAAGAGTCGACACAACGGAGCAACTATGACCCTTTCTCTTTTACTTTCACTTTTACTAAGTTACATACACAACTGAAGTGCTTCCCCTTAAAGCAATTTGCAGCTTGCAAAAGTGACTTATTCAGCTCTTGGATTTCCGAAAATTTAAACAAATAGGAATAACTTGAGTAGAGAACCTGGTGGAAAATATTACACACCATGTTGTAAGCCTTAAATCAGAGGCAGTACAGGTAATTTTGTTCTGTTCGTTTACAGGAGTTTCCATGAGCACATAAGAACAACATCCTATTTATTGTGCAGCTTTCTTGTTTTGAGTTAATTTTGAGGTTTTATTTCTCTCAGACCAGATTTTTCTGTTAGAATTTCTATTTCTAAAAGGACTGCTCTCGTGCCTCAGATGGTAAAGAATCTGCCTGCAGTGCAGGAGACCCCAGCTTGGTCCCTGGATCAAGAAAATCCCTTGGAGAAGGGACTAGATACCCACTCCAGTGTTCTGGCCTGGAGAATTCCATGGACAGAGGATCCTGGTGGGCAACAGTCCATGGGGTCACAAAGAGTTGGACACGACTGAGTGACTAACACTTTCTAACAAAACTTTAGGTACTGAATACAGTGAAATTTTAGCTATTTGTGATAAAACACAGAGAATGAATAACTAAAGATAACAGCTTTCAATATAAGCAGGTATTTAAGTATCAACATTAATTTTTATTTTAACCATTTTTAATGAAAATCTTTATTCTTCCATACCTTGTCAAGGTGTTGGATAAATATTTGCAGTGGACCTGGCCTGAAACAGCAAGGTCTTCACAACTTACTGGGATATGTATCTATAGATATATATTCCTAGATAAAAAGCTCCCAAATGTTATGCTCTTAAGTCTATGTTTGCCTTACATGGCTCTCCTCTCAGGCCATTGTCTGTCACTTTCACTGGACAGTAAATATGACTCTGTCAGTTCCTTCTCTAATTTTGTTCTTAGCGCTACCATGAAATCAAAGCCAAATCAGCTCTAAAGGGGGCTTTTAGGGGGCTCTTCTAAGAGTCAAATGCTCAACCATTCATACAGATATTTGCAGAATCTGTTTTGCTACTGAGAGCCATTGTTTGCTTCTTTCTTTTTCTGTACTCTGGTGGTAAGTGAGATTGAAGATGGTAAAATTTCAAATAGGTGAAATCTTATTGACTCTGTAGACTGTCCTTATTTTGCAAATAACTGCAGGCTTTATGGAATTTTCATAGTGACAACATAGAAATCATCTAAAAATAGCTACCCTCTATGACAAACTTTTATTGAGCCCATCTTTGCATGATATGTTCCTTTGGTATCTCTGATTTTCTTGAAGAGATCTCTAGTCTTTCCCATTCTGTTGTTTTCCTCTATTTCTTTGCATTGATCACTGAAGTAGGCTTTCTTATCTCTTCTTGCTATTCTTTGGAACTCTGCATTCAGATGTTTATATCTTTTCTTTTCTCCTTTGCTTTTCGCTTCTCTTCTTTTCACAGCTATTTTTAAGGCCTCCCCAGGCAGCCATTTTGCTTTTTTACATTTCTTTTCCATGGGGATGGTCTTGATCCCTGTCTCCTGTACAATGTCACGAACTTCATTCCATAGTTCTTCAGGCACTCTATCTATCAGATCTAGGCCCTTAAATCTATTTCTTACTTCCA
>NW_011494742.1:2202073-2232496 GCF_000754665.1 Bison bison bison | reverse complement strand
CCACTGTATAATCATAAGGGATTTGATTTAGGTCATACCTGAATGGTCTAGTGGTTTTCCCTACTTTCTTCATTTTAAGTCTGAATTTGGCAATAAGGAGTTCATGATATGAGCCACAGTCAGCTCCTGGTCTTGTTTTTGCTGACTGTATAGAGCTTCTCCATCTTTGGCTGCAAAGAATATAATCAATCTGATTTCGGTGTTGACCATCTGGTGATGTCCATGTATAGAGTCTTCTTGTGAACTTCCTGATGTTCAAGCTGGTTTTAGAAAATTCAGAGGAACCAGAGATCAAATTGCCAACATCCGCTGGATCATGGAAAAAGCAAGAGAGTTCCAGAAAAACATCTATTTCTGCTTTATTGACTATGCCAAAGCCTTTGACTGTGTGGATCACAACAAACTGTGGAAAATTCTGAAAGACAGGGGAATACCAGACCACCTGATCTGCCTCTTGAGAAATTTGTATGCAGGTCAGGAAGCAACAGTTAGAACTGGACATGGAACAACAGACTGGTTCCAAATAGGAAAAGGAGTACGTCAAGGCTGTATGTTGTCACCCTGCTTATTTAACTTATATGCAGAGTACATCATGAGAAACGCTGGACTGGAAGAAACACAAACTGGAATCAAGATTGCCGGGAGAAATATCAATAACCTCAGATATGCAGATGACACCACCCTTATGGCAGAAAGTGAAGAGGAACTAAAAAGCCTTTTGATGAAAGTGAAAAGTGGAGAGTGAAAAAGTTGGCTTAAAGCTCAACATTCAGAAAACGAAAATCATGGCATCTGGTCCCATCACTTCATGGGAAACTAAAGCCACAAACATTGCACCTAGTGGAACAGTGTCAGACTTTATTTTTGGGGGCTCCAAAATCACTGCAGATGGTGACCGCAGCCATGAAATTAAAAGACACTTACTCCTTGGAAGGAAAGTTATGTCCAACCTAGACAGCATATTCAAAAGCAGAGACATTACTTTGACAATAAAGGTCCGTCTGGTCAAGGCTATGGTTTTTCGTGTGGTCATGTATGGATGTGAGAGTTGGACTGTGAAGAAGGCTGAGCGCCGAAGAATTGATGCTTTTGAACTGTGGTGTTGGAGAAGACTCCTGAGAGTCCCTTGGACTGCAAGGAGATCTAACCAGTCCAACCTGAAGGAGATCAGCCCTGGGTGTTCTTTGGAAGGAATGATGCTAAAGCTGAAACTCCAGTACTTTGGCCCCCTCATGCGAAGAGTTGACTCATTGGAAAAGACTCTGATGCTGGAGGCACTGGGGGCAGAAGGAGTAGGGGATGACAGAGGATGAGATGGCTGGATGGCATCACAGACTTGATGGACGCGAGTCTCAGTGAACTCCGGGAGTTGGTGATGGACAGGGAGGCCTGGAGTGCTGCAATTCATGGGGTCTCAAAGAGTCGGACACGACTGAGCGACTGATCTGATCTGATCTGATGACAAACCTACCAATTCCAGCTCTTTAACCTGAATAATCTTAATAGATATTCAGTACATCTACTACAGATATTACTACAAAGACCATCAGATCAGTAACTGAAGTTTTAGTAGTAAAGATATTCATCCAAGAACACAAAAGTTGCTAGTGTCAGAAATGAGATTTGAACTCAAATTGACTAGTCTCTAAGGTCTCTGTTATTTCCATTATAGACAGATAGCCAGTAATTGAGAACATTTTAAACTGTGGCAAGATTATTCTAGTGTTATTATTTTTTCTTGGCCAAATTTCTTTTAAATATTGCATTTTCAGAACATGCAGTTACTAACTCTTCTATATGTATTTTTTAAACTGCCAAAGTTGTTACTAATCTGAAACTACTGAAAAGAGCCATAATGAAGACTTTCTTCACATCAAAAAAATAGAACAAAGGGGCATGGATTACTGAGGAGAATATTGGATTCTTCTCATGGAATCCCCTCATGGATTTCTCTCTCTCTCTTTCTACTGTTATATTTTTCTATTAGTTATGAATAGGTAATGAATTCGCATGGCTGAAAAAACAAAAATTATTTTAGGAACATGTGTAAAGTCAAAAGTCTCACTCTTTTTCTTATCCTCCTTTGGCCTCATACTCACTAATCTCCATCCTCATAAGACATTGACAAGCTTGTATATCTTGCAGTACTTATTTAGGTCATTATAAGTATTTGATGTTTTAAAGTTAGCATAATATTTTTCCTTTGCTTTTTAAAGTTAGCATAACATTTTTCCTTTGCTTTTCTCACCTAATAATATGCCTTGGAGATCTTTCCATATCAGTACATAGAGAGGGTCTTCATTTCTCTCTTCTTAGTTTAGTGTATTCTATCATATGATTAATACCATAGTTTATTTGAGCGGTCTCTCATTGATGGACTTTTTGGTCTTTTCCATTTGTTTACTTTTACAAATAATTCTGAATGATTAATTTTGGACAAAAGCCATTTTATACTTTTGCAAGTTATATTACACATAATATCAATTCTCATAAATGACACTCTGGGTCAAAAGGATATACTTACAATTTTGGATATTTTTTACTTAATATCCAGAAGGCGTGTACTTATTTTCCCTTCTGTCATGAAGGAGAGTGACTGTTGCCTCACAGACTTGAAAAGAATATAGTATCAAACTTTTGGATTTTCCCCATCTAATAGACGAAGAATACCATCTCAGTGAAATTTAAATTTGCAATTCTTTTATTATGAGGGGTGTAGAGAGAATCTTTTCATAAATGTGAAAGGTGTTTATGTTTCTTTTACTGTGAACTGTCTCTATTTGCTTTTCTTATAAGGTTATTGGTCTATAATCTAAATTGTGAAACACTTTGCTCTAGTAAGTCATTTAAATTTTGACTTGCTTATGGTAAAGTTTTATTTTACTTTGGTTTTTGCTGATCACAACTCTTTTTTTCAACACAGTCATTTTTATTAATCCTCTTTTGAATCATGTTTAGATGGATTATTTTGACACTTGAGACAAGGCTCTGGATTTGATGGTATCTAATTTGTGCAGTGGTTTAAGCACACTAAAATAGGCTCTGGTGCTAGATTTGAGATGCTTATCACTGGAAAAATGTTATCAAGTTATGCAACCCCTTTGGATACCACCTTCTTGTTTTTTGAATAGTGAAGGCAGTACACATTTGAGAAGTACAAATGGCTTCATAATTGAATAGACAAATTGATCCTTCTTAATTGATAGAGGATTAAAAAGCCCAATCAACTTAACTGTGTATTTGTCAGCTTTGGCCACCATAACAAAATACCATAGCTTGGATGGCTTAAGCAACAGAAATTCATTTTCTCACAGCACCGGAAGCTAAAAAGTCCAAGATGAAGGTGCCAGCCAATTTGATTCCTAGTGAGATCAATCTTGGCTTGCAGATGGCTACCTTCTGGGTCTCTCTCTCCTCCTCTTCTTATAAGGCCACCAATCATATCAGGTTAGGGACATACCCTTCTGATTTCATTTAACCTTAGTTACCTCCTAAAAGCCCTATCTCTAAATATAGTCATATTAGGGATTAGGGTTTCAACATAGGAATATTTGAGGCATGCAGTTTAGTCCATAGAAAACTGAATAAACAAATTAATAAATTTGCAATGCAGGAGTAAAATTTCTTCAGATATAGATCAAATACTGAAGCGTTAATCATTAAAAAGCATTGACAATATCAGGGTAATAAAAAATAAGCATCAAAGTTGGTGAATCAAGGTAAATTGGATGTGGTCAAAAAGGAGATTTGTTGTTATTCAGTTGCTCAGTCGTGTCCGACTCAAAAAGGAGATAGCAAGAGTAAATGTTGCTATTTTAGTCATGTCACTCAGACACTTTAGGAATCAGTGAACTGAAATGGACAGGAATGGGTGAAGTTAAATCAGATGACCGTTATATCTACTACTATGGGCAAGAATCCCTTAGAAGAAATGGAGTAGCCCTCATAGTCAACAAAAGAGTCCAAAATGCAGTACTTAGGTGCAATCTCACAAACAACAAAATGATCTCGGTTTGTTTCTAAGGCAAACCATTCAACATCACAGTAATCCAAGTCTATGCCCCAACCACTAATGCCAAAGAAGCTGAAGTCGAACAGTTCTATGAAGACCTATAAGACCTTCTAGAACTAACACCAAAAAAAGATGTTCTTTTCATCATAGCGGATTGGAATGCAAAAGTAGGAAGTCAAGAGATACCTGGAGTATCTGTTGCCCCATAAACTCAAGGCAAGTTTGGCCTTGAAATACAAAATGTATGTTGATGTATGGCAAAACCAATACAATATTGTAAAGGAAAAAAAAAAGAAAAGAAATACAAAATGAAGCAGGGAAAAGGCTGAAAGAGTTTTGTCAAGAGAACACACAGGACATAGCAAACACTCTCTTCCAACAATGCAAGAGATGACTCTACACATGGACATCACCAGATAGTCAATACCGAAATCAGATTGATTACATTCTTTGCAGCCAGCGATGGAGAAGCTGTATATAGTCAGGAAAACAAGACCTAGAGATGACTGTGGCTCAGATCGTGAGCTCTTATTGCAAAATTAAACTTAAATGGAAGCAAGTAGAGACAACCACTAGGCCATTCAAAGTGAAAGTGAAGTTGCTCAGTCGTGTCCGACTCTCTGCGACCCCATGGACTGTAGCCTACCACGCTCCTCCATCCATGGGATTTTCCAGGCAAGAATACTGGAGTGGGTTGCCATTTCCTTCTCCAGAGAATCTTTCAGACCCAGGGATCAATCCCAAGTCTCCCACATTGTAGGCAGATGCTTTCCCGTTATGCCTTAAATCAAATCCCTTATGATTATACAGTGGAAGTGACAAATAGATTCAAGAGATTAGATCTGATAGACAGAATGCCTGAAGTAGTATGGCTGAAGAACTATTTGTAACATTGTACAGGAGGCTTGGCCAAAACCCTCTCAAAGGAAAAGAAATGCAAGAAGACAAAATGGTTTTCTGAAGAGGACTTACAAATAGCTGAGAAAAGAAGAGAAGGAGACTGGGAAAGATATACACAACTGAATGCAGAGTTCGAAGAATAGCAAGGAAAGATAAAAAAGACTTGTTAAGTGAACAATACAAAAAATAGAGGAAAAAAATCTATGGGAAAGATTAGAGATCTCTTCAAGAAAATTAGAGATACCAAGGGAAGATTTCATTAAAAAATAGGCACAATAAAGACAGAAACTGCAAGGACCTAACAAGCAAAAAAGATTAAGAAGAGGTGGCAAGAATACACAGAAGAACTGTACAAAAAAGGTCTTAATGACCCAGGTAACCACCATGGTGTGATCACTCACCTAGAGCCAGACATCCTGGAGTGTGAAATTAAGTGGGCCTTAGGAATCGTTACTATGAACAAAGCTAGTAGAGGTAATGGAATTCCAACTGAGCTATTCACAATACTAAAAGATGATGTTATTAAAGTGCTGCACTCAATATGCCAACAAATTTGGAAAACTCAGCAGTGGCCACAGGACTAGAAAAGGTTGGTTTTCATTCCAATCCCAAAGAAAGACAATGCCAAAGAATGTTCAAACTGCTATATCATTGCACTCATTTCATATGCTAGCAAGATTATGCTCAAAATCCTTCAAACTATGCTTCAACAGTACACGAACCAAGAGCTTCCATATATACAAGATAGATTTAAAAAAGGCAGAGAAACCAGAGATCAAATTGCCAACATCTGTTGGATCATAGAAAAAGCAAGAGAATTCCAGAAAAACATCTACTTCTGCTTCACTGAGTATGCTAAAGCTTTTGACTGTGTGAATTACATCAAGCTATGGAGAACTCTTAAAGTGATGGGATATCAGACTACCTTACTTCCTCCTGAGAAACTTGTATGCCAGTTAAGAAGCAACAGTTAGAACAAGACATGGAACAAAGGACTGGTTCCAAATTGGGAAAGGAATATGTCAAAGCTGTATATTGTCACACTGCTTATTTAACTTATATGCAGAGTGCATTAAGCAAAATTCCGGGCTGGATGAAGCACAAGCTGGAATCAAGATTGCTGGGAGAAATATCAGCAACCCAGATATACAGATGATACCATCCTAAGGGCTGAAAGCAAAGAGAAACCAGAGAGCCTCTGGATGAAATGAAAAGAGCAGAGTGAAAAAACTGGCTTAAAACTCAATATTCAAAAAACTAAGATCATGGCATCCAGTCCCATCACTTTATGGCAAACAGATGAGAAAAAAATGAAAATAGTGACAGATTTCATTTTCTTGGGCCCCAAAATCACTGCAGTGACTGCAGCTATGAAATTAAAAGACCTTTGCTCCTCGGAAGAAAAGCTATGAAAAACTTAGACAACATATTAAAAAGCAGAGACATTGCTTTGCTGACAAAAGTCCATATAGTCGAAGCTATGGTTTTTCCCGTAGTCATGGATGGATATGAGAGTTGGACCATAAAGAAGGCTGAGCGGCAAAGAATTGATGTTTGCAAACTGTGCTGTTGGAGAAGACTTTTGAGAGTCCCTTGAATTGCAAAGAGATCAAATCAGTCAATCCTAAAGAAAATCAACTCTGAATATTCACTGGAAGGACTGGTGCTGAAGCTGAAGTTCCAATACTTTGGCCTCCTGATGTGAAGAGCTGACTCATTGGAAAAGACCCTGATGCTCAGGAAGATTGAAGGCAGGAGGAGAAGGGGTGACAGAGGATGAGATTGTTGGATGACATCATGACTCAATGGATATGAGTTTCAGCGAGTTCCAGGACATAGCGAAGGACAGGGAAGCCTGGCGTGGTACAGTCCATGAGGTCACGAGTCGGACATGACTTAGTGACTGAACAATGAATAACAGCAAACAAAATTGGAACCATAAAGCCCTTTTGTAATTAACACTTGTTTTTTTTTGGTTTGCTTTCCCTTTTTTGATAGAGTACAAAATGAGGAGGATGGAGAGTAGAAAAAAAGAGCATCTTTAAGAATGTCTGATGGAAGCTTTGGCATGAGCAGCACAGTCAGACATGATGCCACACACCTGCTCAGCTCTGTGCCCAGAGGAGATGCTAAAAAAGCCTGGCCCATCATAACATCAGGCTGTCTCCTATCCCTCGAATCATTTCACTTCCCAGCAGTCCCCAATTCCAGAGAATCAGCTTTCAATCCATGTTATAGGCAGAAAAGCCAAGTCTACAAGTATAGTAAAAATATTACGAGGCCCTTCCATTGGCAAAATGCAAATATAAAAATGTAACAACATACCCTTCATCTACTAATTTTATAATTCTTTTGAGACAAGCTGTAAAATTTTTTCGCCTGGTTTTATTTCACTTTCTTTATATACACACATAATGTTTCTCATTGTATTCTTTATGTTTACAGATAGTCTCTTTGCTCCATTACTTCCCTAAATCAGATGGAAATCACTTGCAGTGTTTCCAGGACTAAACAGGAGTAAAAACAAGGAAAAGTGGCAAATTGGACACAAGGGATGGCCCTAAAGCAGACTGTTTTTACATGGCAACTGGCTCTCTCCTTCAGTCCTGGTTGACTTGATTGATCTTAATTGATCTGATTAGACTCTACAATGACCAGTCTGTTGATTAATGTGCTGTCCACTTATACAGCACTTTAACTTTCAGAGGATTGCAACATTCATAACCTAATTTGATTCAGAAAGTAAGTTGAGTCATTAAATGGGGAAGAATTTTAGCCTCATTTTGTAGATAACTGTGGACCTGAGAGGTTCTAGATATTTGGTGTCTAGACCTCCCAGTTTAATTAATTATTTTGGCTTGGGCTGCCTGGATTCAGCCTGATGGTGGCCGAAATAATATGATTGATCAAATCCCCACCATTTCATGGCAAATAGATGGGGAAACAATGGAAACAGTGACACACTTTATTTTCTTGGGCTCCAAAAACACAGCAGATGGTGACTGCAGCCATGGAATTAAAAGACACTTGCTCCTTGGAAGAAAAACTATGAGAAAACCTAATTCAGTTCATTTCAGTCATTTCCAACTCTTTGTGACCCCATGGACGGCTGCACGCCAGGCTTCCCTGTCCATCACCAACTCCCGAAGCTTGCTCAAACTCATATCCATCAAGTCATTGATGTCATCCAGCCATCTCATCCTCTTTCTATTATGCCAAGTTTTCTCTGAGATGCAGATAAATCTGGGGAAATTCAGAGATGTTTTCTCTCTAGGTCAGTCTCCATAAAGATCATATTGTATCTATGATACTCACCCAAAAACTAAAGACATCACACACATGAAATGGCAATTCATCATTACCTTCAATTCTTCAATTCACTCTCAAATTTTCTCCCTTTATGTTACTCTGTTCATTCTTCAAACCTGAGTTTAAGCATAAAATGTAAATTTTCAGAAATTCAGCATGAACTCCAAGTTCCTCATCACTTTTAATACCTGCTTAGGTTTCCACTCAAGACCTTCTGAGTGTTTTTCTCAAATGACAAACCCAAGTCAGCCAGGAGTCTCCAGAGGTCTTTTGCCCTGTTCAGGACTATGGTTGGATCAGTTTTAATTATTGTTTCTATTCCTACAGGATAGTGTAAGTCAGTATTTCCTGAATGGTGAGGCCAGATGCCTAAGTTTTAGCTAGCCTCAGTTTTACCCCTTCTCTTTCTATTCCAATGTTGGTTACCCTAAGGAATCTGGCTATCAAAGCATGAGAGAGATGCTTCTTAGGTGGAACTCCAGAGAATGTTCCAAGAAATACTTCCACACAATTACTTTCCCTACTAAGCAGAGTACAGCAAGGTTGACGCTCCCCTACAGCCACTGCAGGGGACATCTAATGAGAGGGAAGCATTAACACTCCTACATGTACACAGGGCAGTCATTAACAGTCTAAGATGGATTAATTAATAGAAGTATTAGTTTTGCCTTGAAAAACAGAGTACTTTGAGCTCAGGGGATATAACAGAAAGTAGGAAAATATGAACTGAATAAAAGAAGCTGGGAAAGGGTGTGGAGTGACGATAGCTGTGATGCGAACATCTCAGTTCTAGCAGTTCTGGGAGCTCTCAGGAGTGAGTATCATTTTGCTTAAAAATCTTCATTTTAATTTTACCTAGAACCTCAAAGATTAACTCATTAGTTTCACTACAGAAACTTTGTCATAAGGGATAAATCTTCAGCTAACTAAAAGTTCTTTTTACTCTAGAACTAAAACTTTTTTCTGGAAATCATACTAAAATTGACACTCCTCACTTGCCAATTTTAGATCCTTTGAGAATTAACCTAGACTGTAATTGATAGATATTCATTCAGTCATAAACTAATATTTTAACAGGAAACCCCTGGATACAATATCTTAACACAATTAAATAAGTGTATAGATAGTCATTTCATTTGATGAAGGACATGTTTGAGCTAGGAAGCACCATTGTTAAAGGAAAGTAAAGTGAAGTCGCTCAGTCGTGTCCAACTCTTTGCGACCCCATGGACTGTAGCCTACCAGGCTCCTCTGTCCATGGGGTTTTCCAGGCAATAGTACTGCAGTGGATTGCCATTTCCTTCTCCAGCGGATCTTCCCAACTCAGGGATGGAACCCAGGTCTCCCACGTTGTAGACAGACCCTTTACCATCTGAGCCACCAGGGAAGTGAGAACTGTGTACTAACTTTGGAATTCAATGACGACTAAAGTTTACTTCTGTTTGCAAGGAGGTCCAGCCAGTCCATCCTAAAGGAGATCAGTCCTGGGTGTTCATTGGAAGGACTGATGCTAAAGATGAAACTCCAATACTTTGGCCACCTCATGTGAAGAGTTGACTCATTGGAAAAGACCCTGATGCTGGGAGGGATTGGGGGCAGGAGGAGAAGGGGACGACAGAGGATGAGATGGCTGGATGGCATCACCAACTTGATGGACATGAGTTTGGGTAAACTCCGGGAGTTGGTGATGGACAGGGAGGCCTGGCGTGCTGCGACTCATGGGGTCACAAAGAGTGGGACACGACTGAGTGACTGAACTGAACTGAAAATAGTCTTATAATATTGAAGGGTCATTATTATTATACTATGAGAATACTGAAGCACAGGAATATTAGCATGACATTCTGATAAAGAGCCCTGGTCAGTTATCATAGGTTAGGAGTGAGTAAAGGAAGTCCTAAAATAACAGAACTGCCAGAGAGTAGTTTCTCCATGTAAAATCAAAATCTGGCCAGGCAATTCTGACTGGCATGGTGCTCCAAGTGTCATGCTTCTACCTACCTTGTTGCTTTATTGTCCATAATCTCAGCTTCATGGGCCAAGATGGCAGCACTTGCATTGTAGGTATTAGAACAGGGATAAGGAATGATATATTACATGCCACTATTATTTTCATTATATTGGACAAAATCACCCAGCCACACTTGGATGTGAAGATGAGTTAAATCACTTAGTCGTGTCCAACTCTTTGCGACCACATGGACTGTAGCCTACCAGGTTCCTCCATACATGGGATTCTCTAGACAAGAGTACTGGAGTGGGTTGCTATTTCCTTCTCCAGGGGATCTTCCCAACCCAGGGACCGAACCTGGGTCTCCTGCATCGCCGGCAGATGCTTTACTGTCTGAGCCACCAGGGATGTGAAGGTAGCTTGAAGTAAAATCTTTGTTTTTAGTGTTCATCAAAACTGTGGAGATTCTATTATATGGGAGACTAATGAGTGAATTGATATTAGGCAGGAGAAGAAGCAGGCAATAAATGATGAGATGTTTGGATAGCCTCATTGACTCAGTGGACATGAGTGTGAGCAAACTACAGAAGACAGTGAAGGACAGGGAAGGTTGGTGTGCTGCAGTCACTGGGGTTGCAAAGAACTGGACATGACTTAGTGACTGAACAACAAATTCTATGAAGAATTAGGCAACAATGAATCAGAAGCCATCAGAGATCTATGTATGTCCGTGGGTGTACAAGAGGGTATGCATATTGTTTGTACTTTCCATAGCATCTTGTATAAAATGTCTACTGATTGAAGGGGTTTTAAGTTAGAGATAAGACATGTATGTGAAAGAAAATGCCTAGAGAAATAGGTAGGAAACGAGTCATAAGTGATAAAAATGGAAAGTGCAATGGTTCTCCAGAGGTGAAGACTTCAGTGGAAGATTTCTGGGAACACAAAGCCCAAAAGAAAGCTGACGCTCACAGGTAGGCAGAGAAAAGGAGGAAAAGACTAGGGAAGAGACATACAATAAACTACAGTGTTGAAAGGAAGGATAGGCTTCAGTATCAGTTTTGTCTTGTACAAGACAACCATTTTCCATTTTTAGTTTCTGTCTTTTCAAATATAGCTTTATTTACTTAATATTCTTTAAGTTTATAAAATAATATTTTAATTTCTAAGATCTTAAACTTTCTCTAATAAATGTAATATAAAAGATGATACAAAAATATTTGTTTAATACAAATATTTATTCAATACCCAACCATACCTAATACCATGTCAAGATTCATGGCTCATTCAGAATCCTTCTAAAAATCATGCAAATTATCTAAATGAAGATCTCAAGGGAATATATAAAATTATAAGATATTCAGTTTATAAAATATGACAAGATAAAAATAGGAATGAGCTGAGACATGTGGTCCAAACAAAATTAAAAATTGAAAATTAATCTTAATTAACCAAATAATAAAAAAGGAAGGCTATGAGGTTAAAATAAATAATAAAAGCTAGATTAATTTAGATAATTATCTCTTCTTGACTTTGTCTCTCATGTATGAGAAAAGATGTCCTTTTTTTCCTTCTCCCTCCCTTCTTTTATTTCTTCCTTTTTACTTTCTGTATGTAAACATTACCATTAAACTACAAATTTGAGAAAAGCCAGGATTATATCTTCTTTGTTGCTACACTTTGTGTGTTCAATTGAAACTAAATATATATATGAATATTATTTATGAATTAAAAATATATAGAAGAATATTATTTATAAATAAAATACCTAGGAATAAACTTAACCAAAGAAGCAAATGACCTATACTCTGAAAACTATAAAATGTTGATTGAGAACTATAAAATATTGAAGGAAATTGAAGATGATGCAAAGAAATGGAAATATATCTCATGTTCTTGGATTTGATGGATCAATATTATTAAAATGGCCATACTACCCAAAGCAATCTACAGACTTAACGCAATCCCTGTCAACACAGGACATTTTTCACAGAAATAGAACAAAGAATTCTAAAATTTATATGAAACCACAGAAGATTCTGAATTGCCAAAACAATCCTGAGGAAAAGAGAACAAATTTGGAGATATAACCATTCCACACTTCAGACTATACTACAAAGCTACAGTAATCAAAATAGTGTCATATTGTCACAAATAGAGACACATAAATCAATAGAACAGAAGAGCCCAAAATAAACCCACCCACCTACATTTAATTAATCTATGACAAAGGAAGCAAGAATATACAATGGAGAAAAAATAATCTCTGTAACAAGTGGTGCTGGGAAAGGTGGACAGCTGCATGTAAAACAATGAAGAAATAAACCCCAAATGGTCTAAACACCTAAATGTAGAACATGATACCATAAAACTCATAGAAGAGAACAGAAATGAAACACTCTTTCAAATAAATTGTAGCAATGTTTTCTGAGATCAGTCTCTCAAGGTAAAAGAAATGAAAACAAAAATAAACAAATGGGACTTAATCAACCTTAAAAGCTTTTGCACATCAAAGGAAACCATCAACAAAATGAAAAGACAACTTATGGAATAGGAGAAAATAGTTGCAAATGATACAAGCAACAAGGGATTAATATCCAAAATATACAACCAGCTCATGTAGCTCAATATCAAAAAAACAAACAATCAAAAATGGGCAGAAGACCTAAACAGACATGTCTCCAAATACATACAGATGACCAACAGGTACAGGAAAAGATGCTCAACATCACTAATAGAGAAATGCAAATCAATACCATGCTGAGGTATCACCTCATATCTATCAGAATGGCTGTAACAAAAAAAGTCTACAAATAATACATGTTGGCAAGGATGTGAAGGAAAGGAAATTCTTGTATACTGTTGGTGAAAATGTAAATTGGTGCAGTCACTGTGGAAAGCAGTATGGACATATTTCAAAAAACAAAAAATAGAATTACAATATCATCCAGCAATCACACTTATGGCTATACATCCAGAAAAAACAACAACAACAGTAGCTCAAAAGATAATGCACCCCAATGTTCATAGCAGCACTACTCACAATAATCAAGACACAGAAGCAACCCAAGTGCCCATCACAGATGATCAGTTTAAGAAGATGTGAGATATGTGTGTGTGTTTATGTGTATAATGGAATATTATTCGGCCACAAAAAGGTATGAAATATTACCATGGCATCAACATGGATGGACCTAGGGAAAATTATGCTTAGTGAAATAAGTCAGAGAGAGAAAGACAAATGCTATATAATATTACTTACATGTGAAGTCTAAAAAATAATACTAATGAATGTGTATACAAAGCAGAAACCAGCTTACAGACATAAAAAAAACACACCTATGCTTACCAAAGGGGAAAAGGAGGAGGGAAATACAAATTAGAAGTATGGTATTAATAAGTACAAACTACTGTACATAAAATAGATAGGCATCAAGGATTTACTGTATAGCACAGGAGATTATATACAATATCTTGTGATAAAGGAATATAATCTACAAGAAAACTAAATAGCTATGCTATACACATGAAACTAACACAGTATTTAGTTATCAACTATGCTTCAATTTTAAAAAAGAATATCATTTATATAACACACATAAACACAAACTCAAACATACATAACTGACAAGGTCATCAACAATCTTTTTTGCAAAACCCAAAGTTTTCATTTTTCTATTTAAAAAATGACTCTGAGCATCTCAGAAATGTTGACCTAACTTCTAGTTTACCAGTCCTCTCTTAAATTGTACCTAGTTGGTCATTAAACCCATTTATAGAGACTTTACTTTCTGTTTCCGAATTTTTTCTTCTAGAATTCCTATTTCATTTTTAAAGAAAAGTATGAATCTTATGAAAGTTTGCAACTTTTCTTTTTTTTCTTAATATGTTAATCACAATTATTTTATACTTTATGTCTGATGATTCCAAATCAGGATCAACTTTTAGTGTTTTAATTATCTATTTTTTCTTTTATCCATCTTCTTGAATGCCTATTAAATTTTGATTGATGCCACATCTGGCACATGTATAAAAATTATAGAAGTTCTAATTCATGCTATTTTCCTCCAGAGAAAATATTCTTTTGAGTCTTACAGACTGCTCACCTTAATTTAATCAGATATTGAATTAATTTGGAGCTGGACTTCTAGTACTGTAAGACCTAGTCTCTTTTGAGTTTATTCTTATTCCTAAGAAGAGAGACTTCCAGGATTCCAAATGAAAGCCTCAGAGTATTTACCAGAATCCATCCTTCTTGGTTGGGCCTGAATTATAATATTTTTCATCCCATGCTACATGTTCCTTAGGAATCATCACATTCCATGAGAGGAAAACCAGCACAAGAGCTTACTTCTCTGGGTTGTATTTCACTCTGTGATTGTCTGCTCAAGTCCTGGCTGCCTTGGAAGTCCTAAACTACATTTTTTTGTTTCCCAGCCTCGTGATATAGTCAGACCCTGCTTAGCTTTTCTACTTTTTAGTTACTCCTTTCTGCTTGGTTGCTCATATTCCATGTAAGTCTTCTGAATCAGCAAATGTTTGAAGGTAAAACAGTGCAGAGTATCTGACTTTCCTCAATTCTTTCCCCTTCTTTTGGGGATCCTGACATTTCATGTTTTGTCTTCCTTAGATACTCTCAAATGCCTTCAAACAGATGTGCTGTTTCTTAGAGGGTGGGTAGGTATGATACAAACCGCTTCATTAGAGCCAGAATCAGTTCAGTTCAGTTCAGTTCAGTTCAGTAGCTCAGTCCTGTCCAACTCTGCAACCCCATGGACTGCAGCACGCCAGGCCTCTCTGTTCATCACCAACTCCTGGAGCTTACTCAAACTCATGTCCATTGAGTTGGTGATGCCATCCAAACATCTCATCCTCTGTCATCCCCTTCTCCTCCTGCCCCCAATCTTTCCCTGCATCAGGGTCTTTTCAAATGAGTCAGCTCTTTGCATCAGGTGGCCAAAGTATTGAAGTTTCAACTTCAACATCAGTCCTTTCAGTGAACACTCAGGACTGATCTCCTTTAGGATGGACTGGTTGGATCTCCTTGCAGTCCAAGGGACTCTCAAGAGTCTTCTCTAGAATAGAAGTCTACTTATCCTTCCATATAACCAAACACCTATTGTAAGTCAATGTAAATCTTAACCTTAAGTTCTCTTTAGCCAGTGAAGATATGTACAAGGTTAGAGAGAGTTTGGGAATATCAATAGAGAGTAGAGGAGATTCAAATGGAGAGGCCTGGCTGGAGGCTGCAAATCGTCTAATATCTACTATTGTAGAAAATGATTAAGCTAGCCATTTTCTCCTCTGACCAAAACTCTTGAATGTTCTGAGCTGGTTGTTCTTCATGTCTGGTTTCTTCTTCCCACCTCAGCAAGAGCAGAATCTCCTGACTCAATATAATTGGAAAGGTAGAACCCCATGTTTCTGGCAGCTCTTCTTTAGGGTGACAAGGATTAGGCAGACAAATATTTTATCTAGGAGCTGTAGAAAGAGATTGGTGATAAATACAAAAAAAAAATAGCTCATGCAGAAGATTGTGGGGGCAGTGGTAGCGGTTGTAGGTATTGATTGTTGGGGAGGAGTTGCAGCAAGAGAGAAATCTATGATAAAGAAAGTCTCTGGCAGTAGTTGTCATTCAATAAATATCTTGAAAATGCTGAAGCAAATGCTTGTTTCTCTTCCTGACTTCCTTAAAATCTATCGGGTAAAACAGAACACTTGTATTCATACTAATACACATTCAATTAGATAATAATTCTAATTTTTTCTAAGTTCACAAGTTTTGAAAATTTACTCTCTAATGAACTAAAAGCTAGAACTTGAGTAGAATCTGTTTCCCAATATAAATTAAATTGTCTTTACATCCTTTAAGGACCTTTTCAACAATATCTTTCACTCTGCCATCTCAGTTCTTCTGCTGATATCTCCCTTACCTTTCCACAGCAGATAAATTGATTTCTGCATAAATGTTCAATCCATTCCAGGCATCAAAGCAATCTGATTTATGAATGAACTTAAGTAGTCTCTCCAGTCTCTTCTTGAACCAATAAGGTGATGCTTAGAACCCAATCATTGTGCTAGCTTCCCTGGTAGCTCAGAAGGTAAAGCATCTGTCTGCAATGCGGGAGACCCAAGTTTGATCCCTGGGTTGGGAAGATCACCTGGAGAAGGAAATGGCAATCCACTCCAGTACTCTTGCCTGGAAAATCCCATGGATGGAGGAGCCTGGTAGGCTTACAGTCCATGGGGTCACAAAAAGTCGGACTCAACTGAGCGACTTCACTTAGTGCTAGTAGTGTTGGGGCAGCATGACATGACTTGATGCTGAATATTTGATTTCCTCCCAGGACAGTCTGTTTCTGTAATAACATTTGACAGGACTCACTGCCCCACTGGTGCTCCAATATGACTGTCAGAGTCCCTCTTTGAGTTTCAGCGATACCTTCTTGGGCATCATTGCACCCCAGTGGATTCAGAAGACTTCACTTTTGCTTTAATTTCTATAATGACCACCATTTCTAATGACCTGACTTGATCTAGGTCCAGATCTGGGTTCCCTTCTTGCTCTGACAACCTCCTTTTTCTCCCAGGCTATGGACAGACCTTGCAGATGTTCCCTGCAGTGTTTGCTGCTATGTATTCATTTCTATCATTGTCTGCCTACCTGCTGGCATACCTACAACTTTACCTTTGTCCCTTTATAGAAGCTATGACTAAACATTGATATCTCTGCTGGAAGCTTGCCCTGCCTATATGGCTGGTCCACTGCTTTTAGGGGGCTTCCCCCACAGAGTCTGCCACACCTTCTGAACAGATATAGCACTGAGCTCTGACCCTTTTCACACCTATCCTGACACAACTAATAAATATGTGAATCTTTAGATAAGAAGTAGAATTGCCTTTTATCAGTCTTGTGTCTGACACTAGAGAAAATACTTTGTTACCAGTTTCACAGGGAGGCACCCTTACTTAAAGAACACTATATAATCAAGTGAATGTTTTATCTTATGCACTAAGGTTAAACAAATTAAATTTTATTAATTTCCTCATTTTCTTTCTCCTTTGTTCTTTCACACTTGAGTGTGTTAGTTTGAGATAATTGTATTATGTATCGCAACTCTGCAACTACACACAGGTTGCTCCCATGGATAAAACATTAGATACAAATAATAATCTATCACTCTGGAAGCAGTGACAGATTTTATTTTCTTGGACTCCCAAGTCACTCTGGATGGTGACTGCAGCCATGAAATGAAAAGATGCTTGCTCCTTGGAAGGAAAGTTATGACAAAAATAGTATATTAAAAAGCAAAGACTTCACTTTGCCCACAAAGGTTCATATAGTCAAAGCTATGGTTTTTCCAGTAGTTATGTATGGGTGTGAGCTTTGGACCATAAAGAAGGCTGAGTGCCAAAGAATTGATGCTTTTGAATTGTGGTGTTGGAGAGGACTCTTGAGAGTCCCTTGAGCAGCAAGAACATCAAATCAGTCAATCCTAAAGGAAATCAACTCTGAATATTCATTGGAAGGACTGATTCTGAAGCTCCAACACTTTGGCCACCTGATGCAAAAAGCTGACTCCTTGGAAAAGACCCTGATGCTGGGAAAGATTGAAGGCAAAAGGAGAAGAGAGCAGCAGAGGATGAGATGATTAGATGGTATCACCAACTCAATGGAAATGGATTTGAGCAAACTCCAAGAGATAGTGAAGGGCAGGGAAGCCTTGTGTGCTGTGGTCCATGAGGTCACAGAGAGTTGGACATGACTTAGTGACTGAACAGCAACAACAAATAGTCATAACCTCCAAAGGATGGTATATCACCACAAGCAGAATTGTGGGCTACCTGAAGAAACGAGAGTTCATACAGAAGACAAAGATAATCTAACACTGCTATATATAAAATTTATAAACAAGGACCTACTGTATAGCACAGGGAACTATATTCAATATCTTGTAATAACCTATAATGGAAAAGAATCTGAAAAAGAACATCTATATATATAGAGATGTGACCTCATGGACCTCTGTATATCATTTTGCTGTATATCTGAATCTAACACCTAACATAACATTGTAAAACAACTATACTTCAATTAAGAAAAAAAGATAATCTAGGTACATAAGATAAATGGAAACTATTCCCATCTTGCTACTTACCATCCCAATAACCACTGTACTTAGTATTTTGTACTATTATCTTATTATCTAATGAATAGGAATTCACCATTGAGAAACTGAGGGCTAGGATGGAAATACATACACAGACACATATAATTTAATTGATTGAAGAAAGTCTCAGGGCTTGATGATCATTCATCCTAGATACCAGTTTTTTTCTAATTTTAATAGTAGATGATACAGATTGATTATAGACTATATAATCAACTACAGGTACCTAAATATTTTCTACAAGGGAAATTGTTTATTTATAATACTATGTGAGATGTTCAGAAAGTGATTACTTTGGTAAAACTAACTGAGGGTCTGGATAAGCAAAATTGTAAGTTATTATACTTGGTCATCATTTCTGATTGAACTTAGAATTATTTTGAATCAACTTCTCTGCAGATCGGAAACTAAAGCTTGTGAGTTCCTGTCTAGATTGAGAATGCCTACCATGTTGAGATGGTATATTACCCTTCTTTATACATCCTACAGTCCTTTTCATTATGCCCTGTACCCAGTAACTTGTAGGATGAATGGATGAATCCTATATCTTTCAATATGAACATATGACATCAAATAATTGATTCTGTTTTGTGTGTGTGTGTTAGCCACTTAGTTGTATCCAACTCTTTGTGACCCCATGGACTGTAGTCCACCAGGCTCCTCTGTCCATGGGATTTTCCAGGCAAGAATACTGGACTGAGTTGCCATTTCCTTTGTCAGGGAATCTTCCTGACCAGAGACTGAAACTGCATCTCCTGTGTCTCCATCATTGCAGGCAGATTCTTTACTATCTGAGCCAGGATTCCTGATTTTGCATTACCAATTGCTTTCAGAAATACCCCTCATATAAATTCTTATTCTTAACTTCTCAAAATATATTTTTCTTCTATCTTTCCCTCTAATACACCTTCTTACTCTCAAAGACAAAAGTTAAAATAATTTCTGAGAGAATATCAGTCTAACCGTGAAGGATTCAACCCTATTTTCTTTCCTCTGGTCTATAATTTGGAGTAAAAAATAGACAATCATAAAAGTATATGCTAAATTATTTTCTAAAAGAGAGTATGCCCAAATCTCCCTATTTTGAAGGTTCATGGGTATGCCATTTAGTGAACCTTCTAGTTCTTTTCTTTCAAATAATTTTATTTATTTATTATTTTTTGCTGTGCTGGGTCTTCATTGCTGCCTGCAGACTTTCTCTAGTTGCAGCGAGAAGCGGCTACTCACTAGTTGTGGTGCTTGAGCCTCTCATTGCAGTGGCTTCTCTTATAGTGGAACACAGGCTCCAGAGCATGCAGGCTTCAGTAGCTGCAGTATGTGGGCTCTGTAGTTGTGGCTCTTGGGTTTTAGAGCACAGGCTCAACTGTTGTGGTGCATGGGCTTAGTTGCTCTATGGCACGTGGGCTCTTCCTGGATCAGGGATTGAACCCATGTCTCCTGCACTGACAGGAGAATTCTTTACCACTGAGCCACCAGGGAAGCTCCTAATTCTTAGTTCTCTTTTTCATAGTCTGAGTTGGTTTGCAGAGGATACAATTAAACCCTGGTAGCTGAGTAAAATGTTCTGGTTTCAAAACCTGGCTTTGTCACCTGCCTAAAAATTTGGGGAATTTATTAGTTTATCTTTCTGGTTCTCAGTTTTCTCTCCTCTCTTAAGTGAATTTCTTGGTCCAAATGATCTTTAATGGACACTCCAGCTCTATAATTCAAAGTTTTAATGTTACTGTGATTGTTTTTAGTTAGAAGGCTGAAATCAACAAGCTCATTCAATTCATTCTAAAGAAGTGATTTAAGGAACATCCAGGTGTCTCTGCGCTGTTTCTTGACTAGGCAATACTGAAACAGAGCAGGCATATGGGTCTGTGAATAAGAGAGTGGGCTCTGGAATCAGACTACTGAGTTTCAAAGCCCAGTTCTACAAACTAGGGTGGTAACTTTGAGGAATTTGTTTCTGCTTCCTCAAGCAGGTTCACTTTCACAGCCTTTGGCCTTTGTCTCTGAAAGGGTGAAACCAATAGATAAAAAAGGCACAAGACATGAGACAGTGTCACCCTGGAGAGGAAGAGAGAGAAGAGCTGCCTGGCAACTGCCCAGATCCCACAAGGCCTGGTATACTTCCTGTATTTGCCTTCCATGAGGTTCCTCTGTATCCTTTCAATAAATTGCCCTCAGTATAAACAAGCAGTCCTTACAACACCTTTCTGTGCATACCTCTGCCTGTTTTGAACCAAGTAGGTGTGGTTTTAGGGGCGATGAAGACCTTGCATCACCAGTAGTATTCCCCCTGATCTTTCAGCTCCTGTGCCATACACAGTGATAATACACATAAACTTCTTATAGCTGGGCTCCTAAGGCTCAGTTAGGAATTGGGAACATTCCAAATCTTGCTGCAGATGTGGGGCTCTCTGAAATCACAGTGACAAAAAGTGTACCAGGGAGCCAGAAAGTGACAACCCAGAAGAATGGTCCTTCCCCCACCTTTCAAGTAGTGAAAGTTGCCCTCTTGGAGCATCTGCAGAAGGAACTCTGTGATAGGAAATCTTCTTGTAGTGAATTTCTTGCATCCAAGAAGGCAAAGTTTCCAAAACTACCATCCAGTCATTGTCAGACCTAGAATTCCCTTCCTGGGACAATTACATTTTGCTCCTGCTTAGCTCTTTGTTGCTTAGCAACAATAGTAGCATCAGGGGAAGCACTGGAGAGACAAGCCCTTTCCAAAGTGGGGCTGGAGTGAGAGTAACCAGGAGTAAAAATTGCCTTCTCACTTCCCAGGAGAGAAGAATGTCTTGTGAACCTCAGAGGGGGTAGAATTAGGCTTTGTCTGAATGGTGTCATTTAAATGCCTACATCATATTTAATTATCAAAACCAGTATTTGAACAGAATTATTTAGCTTTGCAATGTAACTTTGTATCTGATATTTCCTGTAAGCGTCACAATGACTGATACCATGAAGTGAAGTGAAAGTCATGTCCGACTCTTTGCAACCCCATGGACTATACAGTCCATGGAATTCTCCAGGCCAGAGTACTGGAGTGGATAGCTTTTCCTTTCTCCAGGGGATCTTCCCAACCCAGGGACTTAACCCAGGTCTCCTGCACTGCAGGCAGATTCTTTACCAGCTGAGACACAAGGGAAGCCCAAGAATACTGGAGTGGGTGGCCTATCCCTTTTCCAGTGGAACTTCTTGACCCAGGAATCAAACTGGGGTCTTCTGCATTGCACGCGGATTCTTTACCAACTGAGCTATCAGGTAAGCCCTGATTGATTAACTATAATCTTTATATATGAAGAAACTACGGTAGAGGGTGGCTGAAACAATGTATTCAGCTGTACCCAGTTACTGGCAGAACAGGACTAGAGTCCAAGTTTACCATTTTCTCTCTCTCTACTGTAATCTTACTGATTGATTCACTCATCAATTCATTTTTCAAGATATAAAACCAATGTTCATCTAATATGCATGGATAGGATAATGGTGCTAAAATATTAGAATTTTTAAATAACTATTGTTCCAAATTCACCTCATACCTTTCAGTCTATTATTCTGTCTTTCCTGAACTTCCAAAGGATCCAAAAACTAAAGCAATATGAACTAGCTGAGCAAGGCCATGTGTCAGTGTCCATTCTGACCAACTGGCTCTGTGTCATATTTATAAATATGTTTGACATTCCACTAACTCTTACTGGACATACACCGGGCTCCAGGTACAATTTTATTTAGTGAAGATATGGAGGTATAATGTAAAGCCCTTGACCTCAAGAAGTTCATATGTTATGGATGGGGGATGTGAAAAATAAGGGTACACAATCTTTTCTGGAGCTCTTCTCAGGCCAGCAAGCACCTTACTATTTAAGATCTGTTTTCATCTTAGGTCCAATCATGAAATCATCTTATTTTTAAAAATGTTTTTATTAAGGCATGCATGCATCCTTAGTTGCTCAGTGGTGTCCAGCTCTTTGAAACCCTTTGGACTGTAGCCCTCCAAATACTTCTGTCCATGGAATTTTCCAGTCAAGAATACTGGAATAGGTTGCCATTTCCTCCATCTTAGGTTCCATTTTATTGAGCTGACATCTGCCTTTCCATTACCTGGGTTGTTTGGGGCTTGCAGATCAAGCAAACTAATCCCTATTTTCTCTAATGTTTTTACATTTGGGTTTCCCAGGTAGCTCAGTGGTAAAGAATCCACCTGCCAATGCAGGAGACACAAGAGATGTGGCTTCGATCCCTGGGTTGAGAAGATCCCCTGGAGGAAGGCATGGCAACCCACTCCAGTATTCTTGCCTGGAAAGCTCCATGGACAGAGGAGCCTGGCAGGCTACAGCCCACGAGGTCGCAAAGAGTTGGACACGACTGAACACACATGCATGCCTGTCTTACATTTAAGGATAGCTTTCACATCCTACTCCGACTGTTAGCAGTATGTTCTCACTGACCTATTGGGACTTCCTTGTGTCTTGGAACCAAAAATTGAGAGAATCCTACAGCTGGCTTGGTCCTTAGAGATACCTTTCCTTTTTTGCAAGTGGTATCTGCAGGTCAGAAAGATTAGATGACATTCCAAATAAGCTTAGAAATTAATCTTCTTAACAATTTTCTTTAAATAACTATTGTTCCAAACTCACCTCATACCTTTCCACCAACCATAGTTGGTGGTCTTTTCATAACATCATTGGAACAAACTCCCAGTTTTTACATTTCCAGAATTGCCCCCAAACTCCAGAAATTACTACAGTTTACTGTGGCTATCACCTCTGTTGGTTAGGTACAACTTCTTTAATGCTACCTAACGTAAGAGGTCTGTATAGTCAAATCTATGGTTTTTCCAGTAGTCTTGTATGGATATGAGAGTTGGACTATAAAAGCGGCTGAACACAGAACTTATGCTTTCAAACTGTGGTGCTAGAGAAGACTCTTGAGAGTCCTTTGGGCTGCAGGAGGATCCAACCAGTCAGTCCTAGAGGAAATCAATCCTGAATATTCACTGGAGGGGCTGTTGCTGAAACTGAAGTTCCAATACTTTGGCCACCTAATGGGAAGAGCCAACTGATTGGAAAAGACCCTGACGCTGGGAAAGATTGAGGACAAAAGAAGAGGGAGGCAGCAGAGGATGAGATGGTTGTATGGCATCAATGACTCAATGGACATGAATTTGAGCAAACCCCGGGAGATAATGAAGGTCAGCGAAGCCTGGCATGCTGCAGTCCATGGAGTCACAAAGAGTCAGATATGACTTAGCAGCTGAACAACAACAAAACAAAACTTAGGAGGACAAGTGCTTTCTAAGTATCACGATCACTTTATGGGGCATGCCCTTTCTATTGGATCAGTGATTATCAATGCTGGTTGCATATTAGAAGCACACAAGGCATTTATTATTAAGACCAATTAAATCAGTATGGGTCTCAAGCATCAGTAATTCCCTCAGGTAATTCTGATTCACAGTAAGTGTTGAGAAGCGCTATATTAGATAAAAACAACACTTCATTTTCTAAAAAAATGAGAGTCAATACAGCATTTGAACCAAAAAGGGAAGATGACTGGCTCTGAGGGTTTGATCTCAACTTCTTACGAAGGAAGAATGGATGCGTTTGACTCGTTTCTTTCTACCTTTAGTTTCAGAGATGAGAAAATGACATGACCTACCTTTGTATTTTGAATTGCACCTTGCTTGTATATATGTATTTTGTCTGGCTCTTAAGCCACATAGAGGCATGATTAAGTTGCAGCTGCATACAGTATCTCTGGTGTGTAGCCTCGGGTGGGAGCCGTATTATTATGGCCATTTTACCAGTTAGGCATAGGGATGCCTAAAGCATAGATCAACACTCTAGGAGCAACAGCAAGTCAATTATTTGGTGGTATCAGGGGAACATTTATTCTTGCCTAGATTTATTGACATTGCCTGTGCAAGGCACAGCACTGTCCTCAAAAATTTTTCTTTGGTTGGAAAAACAGGACATAGGTGACAAAGGTATATGTGTAAAAGGAACAGAAAGAAATGTGTGTGTTAAATAGATATTGGATTGGCCCAAAAGTTTATTAGTGTTTTTCCATAAGGTGAGTCTAGTGACACTTACTTGTCTTTAACTTTATTCAAAACAATTTTGTTAGATTGTATTGTGACAACTCTCTTAGCTGTTCAGTTGCTAAGTCATGTCAGACTCTTCGAGACCCAATGGACTGCAGCACACCTCCACTATCTCCCAGAGTTTGCTCAAATTCAAATCCATTGAGTTGGTGATGCTATCTAACCATCTCATCCTCTGCTGCCCCCTTCTCTTTTTGTCTTCAATCATCTTTCCCAGCATCAAGGTCTTTTCCAATGAATTTGCTCTTCGCATCAGGTAGACAAAGTACTGGAGTTTCAGTTTCAGCAACAGCCCCTCCAAAGAATATTCAGGGTTGATTTCCTTTAGGATTGACTGATTTGATCTCTTGGTAATCCAAAGGAATCTCCAGAGTCTTCTCCAGCACCACAACTCGAAAGCATCAATTCTTTGGAGCTCAGCTTTCTTCATGGTCCAACTCTCACATCCATACACAACTATGGGAAAAACCATAGCTTTGACATCTCTGATTTTTAATACACTGTCTAGGTTTATCATAGCTTTCCTTCTAATAAGCAAGTGTCTTTTAATTTCATGGCTGCAGTCACCATCTGCAGTGATTTTCGAGCCCAAAAAATAAAATCTGTTACTGCTTCCATTTTTTCCCCTTCTATTTGCCATGAAGTGATGGGACAGGATACCATGATCTTAGTTTTTTTACTGTTGAATTTTAAGCCAGCTTTTTCACTCTCCTCTTTCACCCTCATCAAGAGGCTTTTTAGTTCCTCTGCCATTAGAGTGGTATCACCTGCATATCTGAGGTTGTTGATATTTCTCCTGGAAATCTTGATTCCAGCCTGGAATTTCGTGTGATGTACCCTTTATAGAAGTTAAATAACCAGGGTGACAATATAGTCTTGTTGTACTCCTTTCCCAATTTTGAAATAGTCTGTTGTTTCATGTAAGATTCTAATTGTTGCTTCTTCACCTGCATACAAGCTTCTCAGGAGACAGGTAAGGTGGTCTGGTATTCCTACCTCTTTAAGAATTTTCCACAGTTTGTTGTGATCCACACAGTCAAAGGCTTAGAGTAGTCAATGGAGAATGCGATGTTTTTTAGAACTCCTTGCTTTCTCCATGATCCAAAGAATGTTGACAATTTGATCTCTGGTTCCTCCGCCTTTTTGAAACCCAGCTTGTACATCTGGAATTTCTTGGTTCATGTCTTGCTAAAGCTTAGCTTGAAGGATTTTGAGCATTACCTTGCTAGCATGTGAAATGAGTGCAACTGTACGGTATTTTGAACATTCTTTGTCATTGTCCTTCTTTGGGATTGGAATGAAAATTGACCGTTTCCAATCCTGTGGCCACTGCTGTATTTTCAAAATTTGCTGGAATATTGATTACAGCAGTTTAACAGCATCATCTTTTAGGATTAGAAATACCTCAGCTGTAATTCCATCACCTCCACTAGCTTTGTTCATAGTAATGCTTCCTGAGGCCCATTTGACTTCACACTTCAGGATGTCCAGCTCTAGGTACATGACTACACCATCATGGTTATCTGCATCTTTAAGCCTTTCTTGTACAGTTCTTCCGAGTATTCTTGCCACATCTTCCCAATGTCTTCTGCTTCTGTTAAGTCCTTACCATTTCTGTCCTATATTGTCATAGCAGCCTGCATTAAAAAAACAAAACTTATCAAAATTGGTAAACTTCTGGGCAGCTCTGTTTTAATATTGAAAATGGAAGTAAAGAGTAACATTTTTGGCATGCTATGCTGTATTACTTCAAGAAAGGTAGAAACACAACTGAAATGCAAAAAAAAAAAAAAAAGAAGATTTGTGCAGTGTATGGGGAAGTTAATGTGACTGAGCAAACAAGTCAAAAGTGGTTTGTAAAGTTTTGGGCTGGAGGTTTCTCACTTGGCAATGCTCCATGGTTGGGTAAACCAGTTGATGTTGACAGGGATCAAATAGAGACACTGAGAACAAATAATGTTATACCTCATGGGAGATAGCTGACATACTCAAACTATCCAAATCAAGTGTTAAAAATCATTCACATCAACTTGTTTATGTTAAATGGTTTGATGTTTGGGTTCCACACAAGTTAAGCAGAAAAAAAAAAAAAAGACACTTGATCATATTTCTGCATGCCACTCTCCACTTAAATATAAGGAAAATGTTCCAGTTTTGAAATAAATTGTGACAAGCAACACAAAGTGGATACCGTACAATAAGGTGGAATGGAAGAGCCTGTGGGGCCTGCAAATGAACCACCACCAACCACAACAAAAACCAGTCTTCATCCAAAAAAGGTGATGTTGTGTATACAGTGGGACTGGAAGGGAGTCTTCTGTCATAAGCTCCTTCTGGAAAACCAAATGATGAATTCCAACAAGTAGTGCTCCAAATTCCACCAACTGAAAGCAGCACTCAATGAAAAGCATCTGGAATTAGTCAACAGAAAATGCATAATCTTCCATCATGGTAATACAAAATCACATGTTTCTTTGATGATCACACAAAAAATGTTACCGCTTGGCTGAGAAGTTTTGATTCATCTGTGGTATTCTTCAGACATTGCACCTTTGGATTTCCACTTATTTCAGTCTTTATAGAATTCTTTTAATGGAAAAGATTTCAATTCCCTGGAAAACTATAAAGGGTACCTAGAACAGTTCTTTGCTTAAAAACTTAAAAAGTTTTGGGAAGATACAATTATGAAGTTGTCTGAAAAATGGCAGAAGATAGTGGAACAAAATGGTAAATATGTTGTTCAATAAAATTCTTTGCAAAAAATGTCTTTAAGTGAAAGTAAAATGGAAGTTTCTCAGTCATGTCTGACTCTTTGTGACCCCATGGGCTGCAACCCGTCAGGCTCCTCTGTCTGTGGGATTATCCAGGCAAGAACAGTGGTGTGCATTGCCATTCCCTTCTCCAAGGGATTTTCCCAACCCAGAGATCGAGCTTGGGTCTCTTGCATTGCAGGCAGATTCTTTGCTATATGAGCCACCAGGGAAGCCACATACTCCCTAACCCCTTAAAAATGTCTTTATTGTTACTTAAAACCAAAGGAACTTTTTGGCCAACCCACACTAAACATGCAGCAATTGTCAAGAAGATATGATTTCTGAATTCACCCTCTACCATTCCTGCATCTGTGCTCTGTGTACTTTGTAAACATCCCTTTCTGATATTTACATACATTAGTGTAGTTAGAACCTTGCATGTTAATCTCTCTTGGTTGTGAATGTTGAGTTTGAATCTCTTGTTGCTACTATCTTGTCTAATATAGTTCATGCTACATAATTACTTGCTGAGTGACTGCAAGATGCTGACTTTGGAGGCTATGTAGGACTAAGACATGTATGTTGCGTACATTTCCATCAGCTGCTCAGATTGTCTTTTTATTTTCTCAAGGATCCAGGGGCCTTCAGAATAGGTAACTTAAAATTGCATGGAACTAATTTTCAGATGAAATTCTTTGCCAGCTTCAGACTTTCAGTGTTTTAGGATCTGGTTCTTAGATAAACAGAAAGTGGCCTATTAGGGAAAGTAGATAAGAATTCCTGTCATATTTAGCTAGAATTTGAATACAGTTCCCACTCCATCAACAAGCATATTGTTCAGGGGTAGGGCTTTACTTTTTTCAGGGACATCTTATTATTGTATACAAAGTTATATTTTATATTATTAATATACATGATTATATACTAAAAATGTCAAATATGTAAAAATATATGTAATGCATATTAGTGTAGGTAGATACATTTGTGCATATGTATGTGCACTTTCGGAGAAAGCAATGGCACCCCACTCCAGTACTCTTGCCTGGAAAATCCCAGGGACGGGGGAGCCTGGTGGGCTGCCGTCTATGGGGTCGCACAGAGTTGGACATGCCTGAAGTGACTTAGCGGCAGCATGCGCACTTTATATATATAGCTATATAAAATAAAGAGGGGGAAGACCCCCCTTTCCTTCTCCTCTTCTCACTTCTCACTTCTTGATCAAAAAATGGGCTACATTTAAGGAAGGGACATTGAATAAAAAAGTCAAAGGACACAGAGTCTATTTATGGCTCTGTCTTAACTTAATGACTGGGGGCAGTCCACTGCATCTCTCTGTCTCTGTTTCTTCAACGTTAAGATGATGGGGTTTGAACTGGTGATCTCTTGGGTAAACTTTATTGCACTGTAATTCTGTAGACTTATTTATCATCTATTATACTGAATTTTTAATATGTAATGTGCTTCTCTGAGCTGCTATTCAAAGAAACACAACAGCACAGGATGGAAGACCCTGTTAACATGCTAAGTTTATAGAAGGGAAGGACTTGAGCAATAAACTTCAGTTCTGGCTCAGATGACACCAGCCAGCTGTATGCTCATAGGCAAACCCTTCTGATTTCTGGAGCTCAGTTTCTCCATTTGGAAAGTGTAGGGGGAAAAAAAAAAAAACAACCCACATGCTATCTTAGTCCTTTAGGACCTCTGGGACAGGGTTTCAGAAATCTAGGTACAGAAGGAATCAGACAAAAGTCATTTGATCACACAGAACCATTGTTTTGACATCATATTTTATGCCTTTATCTTTATTTCTATCATCAGTTCATATGCCCTGCTGATTTTCTTTTTTCCTAATTAAGCATTACCTTCCCACTAATAACAATACTCTGGTATATGGGTCACAGAAGACCTACTGAAACATTGCTCTAACAGAGTTTTTGCTGTGATGAGTAACAGGAAACGTTTCTGGCCAGTCAGAACGTTTCTCTGTAAAAAAGCACTTTGGTAAGAACACTTGGGTCAGAGGGCAGTGATCTACTTAGGATCGAACTGAAACGGATCCAGGGAAATGGGCCAGGATGGGAGTTGCTGTACTTCACTGCATCCTTTCTGTAAAAAAGAGTGATGAGAGTGAGGAGGCTCTGTGACAGAATTCACACCAGCAGCCGACCCAGGTCGGCAGTGGCTGATGTAATTGGTCCCATCACATTGACATGTGATTGACATCACACTGGGGGGTCATTCCCAACCACTACCAAATCATTCCTCAATCCAGTCCCAAAACTCTCCATATAAAACGTGGTAGGCAGGAGTCCTCTCAGAATGCCAGCTTTGAGTAAACTCTCCCCCGCGTCTTTGAGTTCAAACCACTGGCAAAACCTTTCTGAATCCCTATCTGTTCTATATTGTCCCATAACGCAGACACGCCCCTGAGGGAGTTACATTCCTCAGTTGCCTGGGGTTGCCACTGAGTGGCCTGAGTAGGTCTACTTTTGCAGCCCCGCATGCAAATAGTCAAGGAGATTAAAATACCACATTTTGTATGAACTGAAGACATTCCTTCTTCTTTTCACCACCCTGAATAGAGAACCGCACGCCAGCGTCGTCTCTCTCGTTGTCTTTCCCTCATCAGCGGTCCAATGTCTGTGAATACGAGAAAATGCACATATGCATCTGAATGCATGCATGTCGCTTGACAAAAATAATAATAATAATAATAACCCCCTGAAATGTAATTACCGGGTTAAAAAAGTGCACTCGGTTTTCAGAGCCTACCGCATCTCGCGCCCCGGCCGCGCAGCTCCCCCGACACTGCTGCTGTTGTGTCAGACAGTGGCAGTGTTGAGCCCCGGAGCCGAGCCCGCGGCAGTCCCCGCGGCCGCCCAGTCTCCGCCGCGGACTCGGGCGCGCAGCGCCACTGGGCCGCGAGGGCGCCGGGGAGCGGGAGGGGCGCGAGGGCGGCGAGGGGTCTCCGATCCGCCTCCACGAACTGTTTTCCTTCACCCCCGGCCCGAGCCCCACTCCCTCCCATGGATCGAAATCCACAGAAATTCACTGAGGGAGGGTGAAGGGAGAGAGGTCGCTCGCAGGTTCCTGGCTGTGCCTCCCCCGGGCTCAAGTCGGGGAAGCGGCCCCCGGGTCGGCTGGGCAAGCGCTGGTGTGGGGTGCCCGCACCCCTGCCGAGGCAGATCGCGGGGTGGCGGTCCCCGCTGGGTTCTGCCGCGAGGCCGCTGCGA
>NW_011494742.1:2201430-2201536 GCF_000754665.1 Bison bison bison | reverse complement strand
CGCCCTCGCCCTTCGCGCGCTGCCTCCTGCGAGCCCGAACCCGGCAACATTTTTTTTTAAGGCTCCAATCCATCCTTTGAAGAAAAGGAAAAAAAAAAAATAGCAT
>NW_011494742.1:2186333-2200651 GCF_000754665.1 Bison bison bison | reverse complement strand
GTTGGATTTTGGGGGTGGGTGGGTAGGTTGGTGGGGGGGGGGGGGAATGTATCAGAATCTAACGTGTGGTTAATAGAAAGAAGAACAGGGAAGAAGTGGTCCAGCCGGCGAAGGTTGGTGTGTGCTTGTGTCGTAGCTCTGTGTTAGTCTTTTTCTTAAAATCTTAATCAATGGATCTGAGTCTCTCTCGTGCTCTCCGGTTTTGGGACTCTGAAAAGACAGAAATTCCCTTAAAAGCAGACGAATGCCCTTTTTGAAAGCACGCATTGTGTGTGTTTCTAGAGGAGCCGTGGGCTTGGGAATTAACGACAGGCTTTCCCGTTCGGTGGTTTCCAGTGGGAAATAACTCCTGAAAGGGAGCCCTTCAGTATCGATTTATTGTTTTTGTCTTTCAAACCATTATCCCTTTGACTACAATACTGTCCAAGAAGTTCCACAGAGACAAAGTCAGGTAAACTGGACCGGGCAGATCTTTAGCAAGATGGTGATAACGCTGTTGCTGTTTTTGGTGTCTGTTTGTGATAGAAGCTTTGTTGGGTAATAGCAATTTCTGATCGGTAGAGCATGCTGGCTCTACAAAAATAAGTAACTACCGAAATGCTGTCTTCCAGTCCCCATCCCCGACAGGCTGCACACACCCCTCCTCCCACAACCCGCACCAGTTACAATTCTGAAATAGGATCCAACTGGAAATATTTTCTTTGGAGATCGGAAAGTTGTGCAATTGGAAGTATGAGATGAGGCTAGAGGTACTGCTGGTGTGGGGAGGGGGTTCTTATTGCCCCTTGATGCTGCATTTATTCTTTATGTGTGCCTATGTGGGTTCTGATGGTGTATATATTGGTCTAAGAGGACTGTTGAGGGAAGGATTTCCGATTCATTTCCGCTTCAAATAAACTGTCCTGATAATCTCATGGTTGACATCTAATGCTAAAAGGCCAATTTGTGTGTCTCTTTATCCCTGCAGAAGCTCTCCTCTGAAAGGGCAGTTTATTTTGGAATTCTACCACAGCTACTTTTTCTTTCAAGCCTCCCCATCCCCTCCACCACTATCCACACCTTTTAAAAAAGTTAGTTGGAGTCCATGGTCTTTATGGAAATACTAATATTACTTGTTTTCCTCTTACATTATTTTTAAAAATTCTGTTCCTTTTCATTCCTTTACTCTTCATCCTGTTTTTCCTTTCCTGTAGTTTTGTGCAAAATCTAACTTTATAAAGTTATTATTGCCAAAACTGTCTGGCAGTCTTGCCCCATCTCTTACTATCCTGTAGTTTACACAGGTAGATCAGGTTGCCCTTCCCAGCCCATCTTTATCCTGAAAACATGTGTGTAGGTGTGCACATGTATGCTCATGTGTTTTGGAAGGGCAGGAGTGGGCTCAGAAAGAAGAGCATGGAGAGGAGAGGAGAGGAAGGGTGTTGTTCTATGCGGCCACATCTGCAACACTGGGGCCAGACCAGCAGGCTCCGAGAGAGTTACCCTCACACACCCCAGTTGAATGTTGTTTGGCTGGGATGGGGAGGTGGAGCCAACTGTCCAGGGGCCTGTGAGGGAGGAGAAAGTTTGTAGCACTTTAAAATGTAGCCAGTTTACAATCCTTGGTCACTCCTTCCCCTTTCTCCTGCTTTTTGTGACTTCTGCCATTCCAAGACTCCTGAAAGGAGACATGATCTCTTTTGCTCTCACTTGGAAGTCCCAGTGAAGTTGAAGATGCAGTATTGTCCTCTGTACTTAATTACTTTGCCTGCTACCAAAGAAGGGCTTTAGGGCAGATCAGAAGAGTATGGCTAAACACAGAGATTTGCCAACTTCAGGGAATGTAGCCTGAGAAGACAGGAGACCAGGTATGCAGAAAGTGCTGCTTTGCACACCATCTCCCCTCCCCCATTAAGAAAATAAAAGTCTTAGTCTTGGGAAGTTGAATTGGTGTTAGAGCTGGGCTCTGGAAACTGCTAGCCACTATAGTAATCTGAGCGGGGGCAGAGGGGAGGAGGTGGTGAGTGAATGCTATCGGAAGCCAGAGGAGGAAAGCAGACTTGTTTCTGTTAGCAGGGAAAATAGATGTGTCAGTGAAATAAACAAATTGGAGGTGGGGAATGGTTTGTAGTGAATACAAGGATGATTGACTGAGAGGCAGTGATATGGTTTGGAAGGGGCCAGTTATAGCTTGGGAGATAGTATCAACTGCCTTATATGTTCACGAATGGGCTGGGCAAGTGAACGGGTGTAATCTGACCTTTTGTATGTTAACATCAGAACATCCCACAGGAAGGCATCGCTGGCAAGCCCTGTTCTGCACTTCACATAGGGGAAGCCTAGGGGTATCCTCGAGTGAACCAAGGAGCCCCTTTGGTACCACAAGGACTTCTGGTCCTGTGTGTGCATTATTCATGGTAGGCTACTTTGTAAGTCACTTGACCTAAAAATGAGGGCTGAGGGCAAAGAGAAAACAGTACTTGGAATCTTTGTAGAAAATTTAGTTGAAAATGGTCAGTGGGGGGAGGCAGGAGTTTGTTGAAGAAGAAATAAATAGGTAGGTACTTTCCCCTGGATTTCTGATTCCATTTCTGCTGTTATCTTGACTTTCATTTCCATTAGGAGCAGAATCAATACTTCACTGGCACAAAAAATGTACCTCTAGGAGCGCAGAGTTCTTTTAACCTGGTCATTATTTTTAGCTGTACTTTAGTCTCTGCTCTGAAGTCTATATGATATGCAAAAGGAGGAAGATGAGAGGTTGGCTGGTTGGATGGGACATCCTTTCTGGAGTTTGTAGAGACACTGAAACTTGGCTGGGCCTCAGCAACTCAGAATGCCAGTTTTTCCCTTGGAGACTTGAAGTTTTAATTGAAACCAGATAGCTATTGAGAGTGGACCTGGCCAATGAGATCTTGTTTTCTTCACTGCTCAGGAATGGAAAATAAATAATTTTTGCTGATGGCATTTCAAGTTGCTTCAGTTTTGTTCCTGCCAGGAGAATGGGATAAATTATTATTAACACATTAATGTTGTCAGAAGTTGCAATGCCTTAAAAAATGAGATAATGTTACTGAGTTTGCTCAGGGACCCACTGTGTGGGATCTGTCTCTTCGGGATGGAGGAGTAGGGAGCAGAGACAGGAGGCTGCTCTTGTCCTGAAGGGGTAGCACTGCCCTGAGAAAAGGAAGCTCATAGAGTTCTGGCCACATATCGCTGCGCTTGGTCCTTGGGTTCTGCGAAGAAGGGTACAAAACAGTCCAGTTCCATTGCTATCCTATGATCTTATGGTATACTGTGAAACCTGGTGAGCTTCCCAGAATGTTTTGGGTCAGGATTAAATAAGGAGTTGGCTCAGTGGGTAAAAAATCTCCCTGAAGTGCAGGAGACACAGGAAATGTGGGTTTGATCCCTGGGTCAGGAAGATCCCCTGGAGGAGGAAATGGCAACCCACTCCAGTATTCTTGCCTGGCAAATTCCATAGACAGAGGAGCCTGGTGGGCTGCAGTCCATGGCGTCGCAAAGAGTCAGACACAACTGCTCATGCATGCATGTGCATAAATAAGGAGCCCAGTCATCAGATCTAGCCATAGGTTTGAACTTCATTTAGAATTGTTTCTAAAGGAAACCCTGGTGTTTCACAAACTCTTCATGAAACTGCAGACACTTTGGGGCAGCCAAACGCTTGATAAGTGCAGAAAAGTAAACACCAAGATGCCCACAGAATGTACTACTTCATGAATTCAGGGGAAAGATGCCAACTTACATTTTTGTTTGGCTCTAAGTATTTATGTCCATTTTCGCTTAGCTTTACTACTAGATTCTTATGTCCCCTTAGACACACTGGGTTGAGACAATACCAAGTATTGGGGGAAACTGGTGACCGTAGATGACTGAGTCCAACTTAGTGGCCCTTACATTTCATATCCGGAATTTTCAGAATCGGGTCAGAGCAGCTTCCCTTTCAGAGTTGGTTTTCTTACCCCCTTAAGCGAGTACCCTCTAAGATTGAGGAAAGATTTTTTTTAATGGCCTTTGGTGTAGAAACCTGCAGTTGACTTTCTGTCCAGTTCAGAGCAAATAATGCCAGGGTCAGATGGAGAATGTGAGCATCCCTGAAGTCCACAGGATCTCTTGGGAGGAAGCAGCTACCCCTTTCCAGGAGCTGATGATGGGTTGTCATCAGCAGATCCATGAGAAATAAATTACAGGCAAGGCCAGCTAAGCTGACCCCCAGGCAGGTAGAGGCTTCTACCTTTCCAAGTGCTGGAAAGGGAGAAGGGATGAATGGTGAGTCGATAAGAGTTTTAGAACTTTGCCACCTTGGAAAAATGTTTCTCTGACCCAATATACCTTTTTGCATCAAAACAAACTTTTTTATATCCACGGCACTTTTCTTTTCAAAACTATCTTTATATCACATTTGCCCCCTTGATTTTCTAAGGCGGGAAGCTAGGTAAGCCTTTTATCCCCTTGCAGAAGATGAGGCCACTGATGTAATGACTTGCTGAAATGACACAAGTTGGTGGCCCACATGGGACCAGATGGCTCTGATAAAGTGTGAAGAGTATCACACCTGAAGTGACAAGATCTGCCTTGGATTTTGTCCCTATTATTTCCCAGCTAAATGTCCCTGGAAAGTTATTTAACCTCTTCGAGGCTCAGTAAACTAATCAGTAAAATAAGGATAAAAGATGCTTACCCTGCCTACTTCACAGGGGTTTTGAGGATTAAATAATACCAGCTAATTTCTATAATTGAACTCTGAGAGGATTTCCACGCTGCCTCCTGGAAACTGGTGTCTGGGATTGTTGTCACCATCGCTTGGAGATTAATAGCTTCTTGGTATGCCTAGAAATGCCTGTAGGGGCCCCTTGTGTTCTAAGACAGTCAGGGAATAGTTGTTTTGTGCTCTTGAGTTGACCAAAGGAAAAAGAAAATGTGTATAGTATATGTATTTCAGATCAGTTGAATTCTTGGATACCTACTTTGCATATATATCTGAGATCAAGAGTCTCAGATAGTATTAAATTTGGACTCAAGGATGCACTAATGGATCCTTGAGTCCAAATTCAATACTGTCTGAGACTCTTGATCTCAGATATATATGCAAAGATATATATGCACTAAGAATTCCTTCTCATTCTTAACTCTTCAAGGAAAAAAGAAAAAAGACATGGAGAGCCACAGAGAGGACAGGTAATGGGTGGTGAGTGTGTGTGTGTGTTGGGGGGGGGAGGTTTCCATCAGGGAGCCACAGTGGCTGAGAAATGACAGTCAAGACAGAATTTGTATCCTCTCTAAAGAACAGAACCGATAGCAAGATTGTATCTGTCCCAGCAAACCCAGAAAGTTCTCTCGAATCAGGGTCGATCTTCACAGACTCTTCTGCATTGCCCCTCTTTCTCTTTCCCATGATTCCTGGCTCGCCCTGCTCAGCAGCCTGCACCGGGCATGTTGCAGAACTCACCGGTGAACCTCGTTTAATGCAGCACACATAGGCCTCTGTTCCCTTTAGACTGATTTCCTTGTTGGCCCTGAGCACTTGTACACTTGTCCACCTCCACACTTCTGCTCCTTCTGTGTCACCGCCTTCTCTCTGAAAGTGTCCCAACTGGTCCCTTTTAGCCAGAGTGTCTACCTCTTAGGACACCTGACCAGCTCTCAGTTCTTCACCGCCGTTTCCAGAGCATTTCAGGATTAAAGCACTTGCCGGGCATCTGGCTTATACTGCTTTGCTCTTCGTTGTCAGTCACCTCTCCAGGCTGTGAGTCCTTGAAGGATGGGGCCAAGGTTGCCCCCACAAAGTCCTACTTATGAATGATTTCTGAGAATGAATGAATCACAGAATTTATGCAGCGATAGAATATTAAAAGTGAATGTTGTTTAAGATACATGAAAGCTCTGCACAGTGAAGCAACACAATGAGAATCTCTTAGACAAAGTGAATAATAAGCACTTATGTCAATGACTTTTTATATTTTTGGCTATCTTTCAGGGGCAATCACCCACTCTCAGTTATTCCCGCAAAGCCTGAGAGTTAATGATGCTTTACTGCATGTACATCTTATCAGTCAGTGATTCACTTATTCATTCAATCATCAAAATATTTATTAAGTACCTACTAGAGCCTGCTCGCCACTCTCGCCCACATAGCTCTTGACTTTCTCTGAAAATTTCGATTGCATTTTTTGTCCACCACACTCATTTTGGCACTTAACCATGCAATCTTCTTTGTTACTTAAGTCCAAGTGCTTCTCACTCCTTGGTGACTGAGTGCGCCTGGCTGCAGTAGAAAAGAAGGCTGAGCAGAGAAATGCACTCAGAAGGGAAAGTTCTGGGCACGGGTTCCTGCAAGACTGGTGGCAGGCTGGATTGGCCCCCGGTCAGCACGTGGTATAGGATAATCCTTTCTGCTCCTTAGCTTGAGCCACAGTAAAGAGAAAGAGTTTGGATTATTGTGGAGGAGGGGCCCCTTCTGAAATTCTGTGACTCTATAGGCAGAAGTGTCCCAGGAATTTTAAAGGTTTCTTAAAGCTCAGAACTCCTCAACCTCATTTAGTAGCACCCCAACAACTGTCTACGTTACTCCCACTAAGACATCGTGACCTTTGCTAAGTGTTTGCTGTGGTGAGAGTTACAGAAGGAGACATGGGACCAGGAGAAACTCAAAGAGCCAGGCTTGGGGACACGGAAAGAAGAGGAGGGGGATGATTAGTTAAATGTAAAGAAATACGATAGTGAATAACGTGGAAGAAAGAAAAGGATTGATCCGGTACATCTTTTGAAAACTGGCCCCTGTTGATGAAGTGACCAAATTGAGACAAGGGAAATGGCTTGTCTCAGACAAAGCAGACGAAGACGGCTTCTGGAAAATCTGTACTGTATTCCCTTTCTGGGCTTTGCTTACTACTTCTGTGCTTAGTAGGCGTTTGGAATCTCTGCTGTGGTTGCTTTTGGACCTCATGGGTCTAGGGGGCTAGGCATTGTTTTCTTGTGTAGATTCGGTGGGCATAAAGGTTAGGGCTATGCCTGTGCTCCTGGGATGTCTGTTCAATCTTCACATCAGAGTCTGCCCTTTCATGGCCTGTGTTCAATAACAATGCGTGAATTGGTTTGCATGCATTTTGAGATGAGAGGGAGTGACCTGCAGTTTGTCCAAAGCCAGAGGCCTCTGAGGTTAGGGTTGGGGTGGAAATAGGAAAATTGGGTTTTGACCTGAGTTCAGCAGTCATTCTGAGTTACCTAGGAGCACACTGTTGGAGTATTTCAGACCAGCAAGGCTCTACAAGCTGCTGAGATGCTTCAGGTACTTTTACTCTAGGACTTGGGATATGAAAAAAATAAAAAGGCAAGCAACTCGATTAGTCTAATTAGGTACAAAGAAATGTCTTCATTATTCCTTTTATTTGTTTAAGATTGAGAGATTTGTCAGTGGAAAGATTGGGCTTGGGGGGTTTCAGCTTGGGTCTGGAAAGATGTAGATGCTGGAGATGGTAAATTTGATGAATCCGATGTTGTAGCCTGAGAACTCCCATTAGAAGCAATTGGGGCACAGTTGTGCTTGTAGCAAAATAATAAACTCTGGGTGGCAAGTCCCTTGCAGTTGTTGGGTGGTATGTCTGTGACCTATTATTATTCAAGCAATGAGAGCTTTGACTTTTTTTTTAAAAGTATTGATTCATAATGGTGACTAAAAAGGATGATTTGATGTGAAAGCCCTGTGGGCCTTCTCTCCGCTCATTATTTTGTACTCTGGAGCTCAATTACAGTTGGGTTTTGGATCCACAAATGTTTGTTAAAGTCTCAGCATTGTAGTTTGTGCCATTGTTCTTGGCAATGTTGGGTGAGAAAGGTCTGGTATGAGATGGGGCTTTTGCCCTTGACGAATGGACAGTATATCTCAAGAGACAGGCTTAGCTCAAATGGAAAGCATCAGTCTGCAGCCAAAATGGGAGCATGATCTAAGTGGAATTAGCTATTTGGGTGATCAGGGATAAAGTACAGTCAGGGAAGGCTTCAAGAATGTTGTGGTTTTAGGTTTGATGGTAGAACTGGAACCAGGGGACATTCTTGGTGTCCCAGTTAGCTTTGGCACAAGAGCAGAGATGGGACAGAGTTTGAATGTGAATTTGAAATTGCCACCAGGAAACAGATGCTAATTGTGATCATGTACTGCATCTGACAGGAACAAGGAGGCCCTGATGCTGAAGGTCCAGCTGGCTGATATTGAGCCACAGGTCACTACAGCAGACACCTTGCTGGTCTGAAGTCTCCTGACAGCAGCGGAAAGAACGACACTTAGGGCCCACTAAACTAGGCCTCATTTACATTTAAACAGGAGTGTCATAGACTCTGATGGGTGCTGTGGGGACCCCAAGAGATGGAGAGGAAGTTGTCTCTGTTTTCAATCTGGTGGAAGACTCCTTAAGAACTCTTAAAAACAAGTGGAGGAGTAGAAGCAGGAGATGGTCCTCTAGGGCTCTGTGGAGTGTCAGTCAGCACAACAGATGGGGTGGGGTGCTGTGGGGAACGGGTCAAGGCTGTGTCTCCCGTGCTGAGATGGGAGCCATGACTGGAGTTTTCAGAATGTGAGGAGGGTAGGTGTGAGGAGCAGAGGTATGTGCCAGTTGGAGGAATTCCACATATGCCACACACAAGAAGATCCTGGCATCTGACTGTCCTGCCTACTACTAGTCCTGTTAGCCACCAGCTCTTCAGTGTGGAGTTCAAAAGAGACATCTTTAGGACAAAAAAAAATAAAACTATGTGTAAGCATTCGGAATGGAATCAGCCACTTGGAGGAACAAAAAAGCTCTGTGACATGGGTGCTCATTTCCAGGAGTTTAAAACGTAATTGGAGAGAGACATGTTCAAATTTCAGTAACAATGCAATATTTAAATGTCAGTTCAGGATAGCTGAAGGAGAAATATCATAAAGGACAGGAAATGGAGCCAGTATTTGTTTACTCTCTGGTATGCCTAGCATCTCCTTTGTGGCAGAAGCGCAAACGTCTAAGTGTCAGGTTACACTTTACGTTCTAATGACAGTGAGCAAAGCAGTTTTGAATCAGATGGTTGAGAAGTCAAGGAATTTGAATTAAGACTGAACAGGTAGTGCAGTCAAAATTAAGGGGCCTTGAAAGAAAGACTAGGGAAGTTATTATCTGTTCAATTATTCAGTTTAGCTGCATTGCCCTCAGGTAACTCTACCATTTTCATCCCCAGTTTATATGTGATATGGTGGAGGATCAGTTTAAGTGACTACTAATGCTGGATATTTCAAGACTTGGGGGCATTATGGTTCAATGGAAAGCAAATGACAGTTGGGGTCAGACAGAACTACCTATGTGATTTCAACAAATATCTCTACTTCCATTTTCTTATCTGTAAAATGGGTAAATCTCAGGTTTAAATCAACAAATAAACTTAACACTTATTATATACTATTTCCTTGTTCAAAGTTAGGATCATTTTCTTTACTATGTGGGTGTCTTCTTTAATACACTTACACAAAAGATATTATGATCACAGTTACTTCTTACAGGTGAACCCTACATATTTAACCTATTTAGGTGCTATTCTGTGTATGTTATTTTTTTCTTTTCCTTGTAGAAGTTGGTGAAGAGATTAGGAGGCCGATGAGAAAACTGATGCCCAGAGAATGTAAGTGATGTGGCAAGTCGAATGGCAAACTGGTTTTAGAGCTCCCATGTATAAAAGTGGGCTTACCTTGTGGCTCAGCTGGTAAGGAATCCGCCTGCAGTGCAGGAGACCTGGGTTCCATCCCTGAGTTGGGAAGATCCTCTGGAGAAGGGAAAGGCTACCCACTCCAGTATTTTGGCCTGGAGAATTCCATGGACTGTGGTATGGTCCATGGGGTTGCAAAGAGTTGGACACGACTGGACAACTTTCACTCATGTATAAAAGTAGCTAGGAGCATTTGGCCAAAAGCTGGCATCACTTTGTTTTAGAGACATCATGATCTTTAAGTAAAAGCACAGACTTTGGAATCATACAAGCCTGAATTTGATTGTGGATCTGGCACAGGTAGTGTGTGCAGAGCAAATTGCCTCTCTAGACATTTGTATTTACATTTCCACATCTTTAGTATGAGGGTGTGTCTTTTGCATCACAGGGCTGTTGTCTAGATTAAATAGATAATGCCTATAGAGACCATTTATTATGCTCAACCCTTTCTCCCACTACAAGTGTGTGCTTTTCTTGACTGCATGGAGAAATGCAGAGAATGGGTAGTACACCAAAACCAGAGCTCCACCTTTAAACTGGAGGATTGGCCCAGGCAATGCTGTTGAGACCTTTCCCTGGGGGTCCAGTACCCAAGGATTCTACCATTGCATTGTGTTATTGGTTCCCAGAGGAGGCACTATTTTTGCAGCTAGAACTGGAACTGTTGATTAACAGTACGCGTTTGGCCTCCGGCCTCGGAAGTTTGATTCTGCCTCTCCGTGTCATGGAGATCCCTGAGCACAGAGACCAATTCTTAGTTTTGTGTTAGGCTAAACCAACAAAGGTCTGTCTAGTCAAGGCTATGGGTTTTCCAGTAGTCATGTATGGATGTGAGAGTTGGACTATAAAGAAAGCTGAGCGCCAAAGAATTGATGCTTTTGAACTGTGGTGTAGGAGAAGACTCTTGGGAGTCCTTTGGGCTGCAAGGAGATCCAATCAGTCCATCCTAAAGGAGATCAGTCCTGGGTGTTCATTGGAAGGATCCATGCTAAAGCTGAAACTCCAATACTTTGGCCACCTCATGCGAAGAGTTGACTCATTGGAAAAGACTCTGATGCTGGGAGGGATTGGGGGCAGGAGGAGAAGGGGAAGACAGAAGATGAAATGGTTGGATGGCATCACTAACTCAATGGACATGAGTTTGGGTAAACTCTGGGAGTTGGTGATGGACAGGGAGGCCTGGCGTGTTGCAGTCCATGGGGTCACAAAGAGTTGGACACGACTGAACAACTGAACTGAACTGAATAACTGAGCAGAGCTGCAGAGCCAGTAAAACCTATGAAGAGGTGTGGGGTACCAGCTCTGTCTTTGAAAGGTTTTTGATTGTCAAGTTGAGGAAAGAAGGCTCAGCAGCTGAGAAGGTTAGAGGTGAAGGGACAACAGAGTTCACCTCATCACCTCCCCTTTCTACAGATGTGGATGACAAGACCCTGGGAGAAAAAAAGAACTTGCCTAAGTCTACCTAGGGAGGCCTGGTGTGCTGCAATTCATGGGGTCGCAAAGAGTCAGACACGACTGAGAGACTGAACTGAACTGAACTTAGCTCCAAATGGCAGAGTGCAGAAATGAATCTGGAATTCGTGGTTGAATTAAGTCTTATTTCCTCCACAGGACAAACTAAGTACAAGAAGAAAGCAATAGTCAAACAACTTCAAAACACTCATTAGTGGATACAAATTAAACTACTTGTATGTGCTTCCCATTGTAAAGGGTGGTGGAGGAGGTTGGTCTCCAACTCCCAAACCTCAGGCTTTACTTGGAATCTGGGAGGAGAAGGCAACATTTGGCCTAATGCCAGTGTGGGTGACACAGACTGTGGGAGTAAATCAAATTCACTTAAAGTTTTGAATACCCACTATGGTGATCCCAACATGATCTTTCATAAATATCTTGTTTTGATCTTCAATTACTCCTTACCCTTGAGGTAGAGTTATTACCAAGTTTCCAAATGAAGCAAACAGTTTAAGTATAATTCCTGAAAACACAGTTGCTCACCGGAAAAGAGAGGTTAACTAATCTAAACCCATGACCTCAAAGCAGTGCTACTTCCATTCCTCTTTTCAAGAGGAAACATCGTTTAGACACTTGCTGTGGGACACTTACTGAGCATGTTCACTATTCTCTGGTATATGGTAGAGACCCACTTAAAACCCAGCCCCTTCCTTATGGAGTCTTTGGTCTGGTGGGAGAGATAAATAAGGGAATATTGCAATACAGTTTGCCAAATGCTTTGATAGCAGAATGCCCAGGAAAGTGAGAGTAAGAACATCTGTGAGTGTGACTGTGTATATGTGTGTATACATTTGTACACACAGAGAAAAGTACGAGAAAAGGAAGGCCCAAGTAGTCTTTATGAAGGAGGTGAAACTTGACCCAATTATTGAAGAATGGCTTAGAGATAACCAGGTGGTGAAGAAAGGACAGGCCAGCCAGAGGAATTAGGGAATTATATGAAGTTATGCAAGTCAATGGGATTTGGGCGAAGCTGCACCTCAGGACATGCTGCTCTACAATGTGCTGGATGGAGTACTCAGACAGTGCTGCTTGGAGGAGGTGATCTGTGGTCAGGAATGTACCATATAGGTGTGTGTGGTTCCATGCTAAGTTGCTTCAGTTGTGTCCAACTCTTTGTGACGCTATGGACTGTAGCTCACCAGGCTTCTCTGTCTGTGGGATTCTCCAGGCAAGAATACTGGAGTAGGTTGCCATGCTCCCCTCCAGGGGATCTTCCTGACCCAGGGATCGAATCTGTGTCTCCTCTGGCTGCTGTATTGCAGGCAGATTCTTTACCCCTGAGCCACCAGGGAAGTCCACGTAACATAATAAAGTCACTGAGTCTGATCTTCATTCTCTGCTGGAGACCACTGCTGTGTTTGCAGGGTCAGAGAGCTGTGTGCAGAGCTGCCTTTGGCCTCACTGACTGAAGCTGGCAAGGGTTGGATTGTTTCCCTAGTGGCTCAGGGAAGGCCAAGGCAGGAGACGTGGGTTCAGTCCCTGGGTTGGGGAGATCCCCTGGAGAAGAATATGGCAGCCCACTCCAGTATTTGTGCCTGGGAAATCCCATGGGCAGAGGAGCCTCGTGGACTGTAGTCCGTGGGGTCAGAAAAGAGTCAGACATGACTTATTGACTAAACAACAACAACATGGGTTGGATTGCTTGATCACTTTATCGGTGTTTATGGAGCTTTTACTCTGTGCTTCTGTAGCAGGTAGACTTTCAGACCAGGGCCTGAATAATGAAAAGGCATTAACTCAAGGGGGCAAAAGAGGATCCCAGACACATGTAAAGTCCCTCAAGAGGAAAAGGCCACTTCTGACTCTCCACCTAAATACCTTAGAAGACACGTGGAAAGATGAATGCTGAACCACTCCAATGCAGAAGTCAGACAGATGATCCATCTCTTGCTGGAATTTGAGAAGGGATTCTTACATATGCCGATGAGCCTCAGTTAAAAATACAGTTGCTTCCCTATCTGAAGCCACAGAGGCTCACACTCCATCCTTTTACACAATTTGTCCCTCTGAGATCAGAAACTTACAATTTCTGTCAACAAGAAAACTAGGCCGTCATCAGATCTTCCGCATGGACAACTTTAATAAAACGACCAAAGACTGTCTCTTCCCTAACATCATTATACATATTCTCAAAGTCTACAGCTTTCAGAGAACATAGGCAAGACTGGAGGAGGGAGGTTTGGGAGGAGATTTTGACTTCTGGGCAGAGACATTTCCTCAAGGAAAGTTCTGAGGAAGACATAAAGAGTCTCTGAGACAGTGCACATTGTGCATTTCAGCTATTCGGAGTTGTAAAGAAACTGACGGAAGAACCTGCAAACAGTAGTATGTAGATGTTTGCTATCAGTGGTGTAAATGCTTAATGCTTCGTTCTCCAGATTTTTTTTTTTTTTTAAGCCCTGATTTGTTAAGTTTGCTGTTCTTGTGGTATAAATACTCCCACCATAGCTGATTTTCAAGCTATCAACTTGACATTATTGAAGGTGGAGTTGGGAAGAACTCACATGGATGGGCTCTAATGAGCCCCAGCACACCACTGTTTGCGAGGAACTGAGGTGACCAGATCACTGATAACAGCCATAGCTCTGAGAGGAGGACTATGATTGACTTCAAGCTGAATAGAAGGTGGAGTCAAAAAGTTGTCTAGTACTTTCTTTGTAGACCAAGGCTGCCTTGCATGGCTTTTTCTTCATTAGAGCGTGAGTAAAGAGAAAGAATAAAACACAAGACCTTAGGGATGAAATACTCAGAACAAGGGCTTCCCAGGTAGGTCAGTGGTAAAGAATCCACCTGTCAAGGAAGGAGATCTAGGTTCAATTCCTGGGTTGGGAAGATCCCCTGAAGGAGGAAATGGCAACCCACGGCGGTATTCTTGTCTGAAAAATTCCATGGGCAGAGGTGCCTGGAGGGCTACAGTCCATGTGGTCACAGAGAGCTGGGTATGACTGAGTGGCTGAGCACCAGCCCTAGCACTCAGAACAAGGAAGAGAGAATAGTATTATGATATTATTTACAACAGTAGCAAAATAGGAATTTTAGACTGCTACCAGACATCAGCAACAGAAAGAATCATG
>NW_011494742.1:2148876-2186233 GCF_000754665.1 Bison bison bison | reverse complement strand
GGCCTCCCGGAGGGTGGGGAGGGGGGTGGTGGGAAGGACCATAAAGTAACAAAGAGAGAGCATTATGAGATGAAAAAGCATCAGAATTAGCAAAAAGAAGGATGGATAAAGTAAGAAAGATCACAGGGATGCAAAATGTGTAATGCAAAATTAAACATCCACAGGTCAATCTGCAAAGGGAAGATGAAAGACAAAATTAAATTGGTGTTATGGACCTTAGATTAGGGAAGGCTCTCGCATGATGCAAAATAAAGAAATAAAAACAGTGAGAGAGAAAATGAGAGAAATGGAGAACAGAGAGTAGAGTTCTAAACTGAGGTAAAAAAAAAAGAAAGAACCACTGAATAGAAGAAATAGCCAAAGGAATAATTGAAGGGAATGATTCTGAATTAGAAATAACCTGCACTTCAGATCCAAAAGTCTCACTCTGTTCCAGGAAAAATAAGTAAGATCCACATTCCTCATATTGTTGTTAATAAAATTGTATTATAATAAAAAAATTTTCAATTAGAAAAGCATAAAACTCATTGTCTAGAAAGGAAACAAAACCAGGCTGGCTTCCATTTTCTCTTCTTTTACTTTAAGTTCTAGAAGACATTCTACAGAGTTTTGAGGGGAAAAAGTTCTGGCCTGAGGATTATATGGGTAGCCTACTGTCTTCCACAATGTAAAGATGAAAGACGTGTCCAGCTTTATGGAATTAGCAGAATAAAGAGCTGAGGTAGGGGTGAGGATGTGGAGTTCTGGGGGAGTTTGGGAAAGGTCAAGAATGAGGCAGCAGACTCTTCCGATATTTGTCATTGTTTGCCTTTAAGACCTTATGAATTGTATGTGTTATTTAAAAACTTATAAGAAGCATGTAGTTCCATTAGAAAAAAAGATAAAAAACTATAATGAGGAAGATCAGGAAGTCATCTTTCCCCCCATTTTATTGATGAGACAGTGAGGCTAAAAGAGTCTTATGAGGGATCCTAGGTGTCAGAACTAGGTCCAGAGTCCACATCTTTTGACTCCTGTTATATAAGCGATGGAGAAGGCCCTGGCACCCCACTCCAGTACTCTTGGCTGGAAAATCCCATGGATGGAGGAGCCTGGTGGGCTGCAGTCCATGGGGTCCCTAGGAGTCGGACACGACTGAGCGACTTCACTTTCACTTTTCACTTTCATGCATTGGAGAAGGAAATGGCAACCCACTCCAGTGTTCTTGCCTGGAGAATCCCAGGGATGGCGGGGCCTGGTGGGCTGCCGTCTATGGGGTCGCACAGAGTCGGACACGACTGAAGTGACTTAGCAGTAGCAGTAGCAGTATATAAGTGAAGGGCTGTATCAGTTCTACCAGGCTGACACTTTGGAAAGCACTAGTCAGCGTGATGATGGTCTGAATGTGCCCTGGAAGCAAAGCAGATGGGAGAGGTAGATAATCATGGGAAGCCCAGCATGAGGAGATTTGTGTATTTATTAATTCAATCAACCAACATTTCTCAAGTGCCCATTATTCATTGGGCACTGTTCTAGGTGTTGGGATTGCATAGATGAATAAAATGCCACTGATGAACGGTAAGCAAGAATTCCCTTTGAATATAAAGTAGTAGTGCTTTTTGGTAAAGTCAGTTGGTAGGGGTAAGCACATAGACCAGGCAAAGTCTAAGCCCATTAGAACTTCCTAGAGGGCTTGGTACCAGCCAGAGTGCTGGGTTTATCCCTGCAGCCATGGGTGGGGCTTGAGAATTGGCATTTCCACCAAGTTCCAGGATTAGTAAGAGTTCCCTCAAGGCTGCAGGTGGAGAGTGTGTTCTAGACTAGGAAAAATTCTTCCATTTTACAGATCATGGAGAAGAGAGGATGTACTTACTCCCTGGGACACATCTGGGTCGTGAAGCACATAGAGCCAAGCAAGATTCCCCTTGGCCCTCGGACAAATAATTCTGTAGGCTCACAGTACCCACTTTGGAGTGTCTCAGAGGTCTATGACCATGCTGGGTGTAATTACACAGTCTAGAGTATGGAAGAGATCTTGGTCTTGTTGCATTCATTGCTGAGATAAGTACGAAGTAAGGGACTCAGCACCTCACTGTTGGGGAAAGGCAGGCCCAGTCTCTGGATTGCTTTCTCAGTATTTTCCCCAGCACATCCCTCCCCGTGCCCCTCTATTCCCCCGGGACCTGCTGAGCACTCATTTCCTAAGCGCATGTTATTGTACCTATAGTGCTTCTCTCACCTCGGGTCCTGCAATCAGCCACAGACGGGTTAACTGTTGTTGGCCTAGAGGCCTGAGCAGCACAAAGTGCCCTTTGTGCGCTGCCCACTCTGGAGGAGCCACTGGCTGCTGGAATGTGACAAGGCGAACGGTTTTCACCTTGCTTTTGTTTTCACTTGCGTCTGAGTGTGGGTGTGAGCGTGTGCGTGTGCTCACGGGGTACGTTGGCTGGTGGTGCCACAAGAGGACTCCCAGTGTTTTCCCAGATGCACCAAAAAAACTGGACCTGTGAATCTGGGGTGACAGCTACACGCTGGGAGAAGGCCAAAGGAGAACAGCGGCTTTGTGTGCTGGTGCAGTAAACAGAAGGTTTATGTCTTTGCTCTTTACTTTTGAAAGTGTCTCTCTTGCATGTGGCCATGAGGGGCATAGACAGCGAACTGTGCAGGGGCCGCCTGCCTGGGTGGATCTGCAGTTGGAGTCGTTTGAACCACAGGACTTTGATGAGCTGTCAGGGGCTAACTCATTTTCATTCAGAAAGAACTTCAGGAAGTCCTCCCTGTGCCCCATCCTGCATTGGGTGCTGAAACTAATGTATAGCCATCATCGACCTCAGCCTGAGCCTGAATTGCAATCAAGAAAGGAAAATAAGATTTGTATCCTGGAAACAATGAGGAGACCATGTATGACTAGTATTTAGTGGCAAGCTCTGCAGCTGCAAGCAGTGTTCAGTCAGGCCAGGGAGTGAGTGCTGTGGTTCAGAGTTTGCAAAATGTTGTCATGGAGAAGTGAAGACTTGGGCATGACCCTGAAAGGTGGGAAGGCTTGGGATCTGCTTGTTCCTTTGTCCATTCATTCCTTCATACAACAAACATTTGGAAAACACCAGTTGTACGCCAGGCATTGCCTGGATGGTTGAGAGAGGATATAAGAAGAGATTCTATAAAAATATCAAGGTGGAAAGAACTCTGAGTGTGTAATGCCGCTGTGGAGACTGGTTTGACTTGAATAGGGAATGCAGCTTGATGGCTAGTGAGCTCTAAGACTGAATTCTTAGGGTAGACAAGTATGGAAAGTCTGGAATTCATGTGTTCCTGGATGGGATTATTTGAAACTGCATTATGGTTTCATCTCTAGTGTTCATCAAGTAATACTCACGCTGCCTTGGGTTGGTCCTCTTGCAACAAGAATCGGATTTCAGCCAAGCCTCTTGATGGTCCCCCTGTCTCTAATATTGGGTTCCCTTAATTTATCTTTCTAAAGCATAGCTTTGCAAATACCCCTTGCCTACTGACATCACCTACTTAAATGGCTTCCCACCGTCCGTAAGATAAAATCCAGCTCATTAGCGGCGTGCCGTCCAAGGGTGTCCGTGATATGGTTGTAACCTTTTTTCTCTTACCAGTTCCCAACTGTGCCGCACTTACTAGTCGAACCTCGGCTTTCTCTCTCCCGAACGCAACTCTGTGCACTCCTGGCTGGGTCTTGCCTCATGCTGTCCCTCCTGTCTTCCGTGTCTCGCCTTTTCCCACTTTACTTACTGAAGCCCCTCAAGGTCAAATGCTCTCTTGAGGCCTTCCTGTGTGGTTTCCTCTCTGTCTACACCTTGCCCAAGAGGAAAACCCTTTCTCTTCCCTTTGTTTCTATCCTTTATTATAGGAGGTGAAAATCTCTGTTTTGTTTTTCAAGTCTCTCTTCAAGAGTGTAACCTCCTTGAGGAAAAACTTGTATATTAATCGTTTCTTAGGATCTTGACTTGAGGACTAAAAGAAAAAATGTTGAATTTTCAGTTTTTGTGGATCTCTTACTATTTGAGTTTTAAGTTTTGGAACTTTGTGTCCTATATTCATTAGCTACTGATTTATACTACTAAATACAAGAAACTCTGAAGTGAATCGTTATTTAAATGGAACATACTTTCTCAATTCTGATAATTCATCTACCTTGTACTCTTATCTATTCCTCTAAAGTTTAGATTTTACCTTCTTTTCTCTCATCACAGAACCGGCAATAGCTGTTGGCCTACTCTGGTTCGAAGGTCCAAATAGATTTAGTTTAGGAACTTTTTATGGAGAATATGCCTCAGCTTTTGCTCTGACCAAAGTATGCTTTGTAGGTAGGTACCAGGATATTAAAATGCTATACTGGAGATCCCTGTCAGAGGGAGCAAACCACTGAGCACTGCTGTCACAAGAAGCATGGCTGCCGATTTGTATGAATCTAACGCACAGAATGAGACAGACCTACTGGGCTTTTGCTCAGTAGAGGTAAGCAGGGACAGGTTCTCAGGCATCTTGATGCCTCCAACAGCAGTGTGTTTATCTGACACCAATAAGAGAGGCCTCAATGAATATTGACTTGAATATGACTTTTTCAAAATTATCTACAGTTTTGGGCAAGTAGGCAGATCAGTCTAGATGAGATAGGAACCTCACCAGTAAAGAAAACATGAAGTGTCAACTGGTCTAACTGCCCTCCTCTGCTCCTCAGTGGGGACTTTGGCCCTTTTGTAACATGGGGCACAGGTTGCTGTTCAGTGTTGACAGCTTTGGAGAGGATGCTCTCACCAAACAGCCACTTCTTTGCAGAGGTGCTGCATTCATTGGGTTTTCCCCCAAGTGGAAGCAACTGTAAACATGTCTTCCTGCAGGGCTAAGTAGTTCCCAGGAGCTGATTATATTCCTGGGCTTCTCTGGGGAGCAGGGTCCATGTTGAAGCCCTGCTGCCTTGCTGGCTGGCTTCCTCACAGGGCATCAGCTGAAAATCTACTGATCCCCAAGGGTGGAAGTACCTGCTCGATTTCCAGTTCTTGGCCGTTCTAAGTGTGTCTTTGTGGGCATTTCTGGAAACTTCTGGTGGGCACATTTGCTGGTCAAGTCCTTAAATGATGGGCTCAAAGCTAACAGTCTAGGGTATGTTGTAGTGTCTTCTGCTGAGTGGCCATTGTGAAGGCTTGGTTGTAACCTTATCTATAGCTGGGGTAGAAGGAGATGATGTCTTGAAGTTCAGGGCAGCCCCAGGGCTTGAAGTTTTCTCTTGAAAATGAGCATTTGGGCTTTCTTTTGAGCTTTAAAGTGATGAGTATAAAGTTGGGAATAATGGGACATGGAGTGAATAAGGGTGAAGGATAGCTTGGTGAAGAGAAAGGGAGAATAAAAAGTCTTGCAGGGATTCCTGACACTTCCAAAGGCCTGTGAAATGCTCCCTCTCTCCCTCTCTCTTTTTTTGTTGTCATGTAGACATAATGCCACTTTATTTAAGGGCCAGGAAGGGAATTAAAACTGTCTCGGGTGGTTATTTTTATCTAAAAGATAGATAGCGATTAAAAAACTTTTGTGTCAGAAACACATTTAGCATTTGTTTTGCATTAATCACAGCATTAGAAGTAATTTCTTACTGAACTCTTTTTGTTTTCCTTTTACAAACCTTCACCTCAGCTTTGCATTTGTTTTAAGAAATAAAAGCAAGACATGTGCATGATTAAAATAATTCACAATGAAAGATGATAAAGAAAGAACAGTCCAGAAGCTCTTCTTCTGCGGGGATGGAGAGCTTGGGCCAGGCAGCCCAGGACTGTGTTCAGCTTTGCAGACTGTTCTTCACATGTGAGAGGGAAGTTGTGCAAGAAGCCAGCCAGGTGCAGTTTCCACAGACCCAAGTATCAGCACTTAGACTTCCTTTCGTCATAGTTGGCTTTGATGGTGACTCAGCCGGCTGTGGCTTTGGTATAAGAAGCATCTAGCTTGTTACTGGACTGGAGGACTCATCTCTCTTTATTCTTGGACCCACAACCATAAAAATTAGTAACAATTCAGTGAAAGACTGTGTCTGTGCGTGTGTCTCCCCCTCTGCTCCCATATAATACAATTTGGGGATGTGCACTTTCTGGTTTGATTTTTTTCAAATCATTTTTTTTTTTTCTTTTTCTAATGCCATAGATAAGTAGGATGGGACTTCTGGAACTTAGTTTGAGTTCCCTTTGGGGGTCATTTTTTCCTGCCTGCCATGGCTAATTATCTCTCTGCTTCTCAGTTGCAGATCTGATCTCTTCTGAACAACCTCACGGTGTCTCCTTCCCTGGGGCTCTGAGCCCAGCCGGACCACTTTCTCCTTGGAATTTTGGGTGCCGTCTCTTCTCACCTTTCCCTTTTCCCTGTCTCCCTCCTGAGAACTCTTGGCAACTGGAGGATTGTCATGGAGTCCAGGGAAGTCTTAAGTGGCTCCCGGCAAAGGGGGAGTGAGTCGGAATTCCTGCCAGTCTCCTCAGCCAAGCCCTCGACTACTCCTAGCTGTACAGGAGAACCTTTGCTGTCTGCTCCGGAGACTGGGAAGGGAATCCCAGCAGGTGGAGAACGCATGGAGCCAGAGGAGGAGGATGAACTGGGCTCAGGGCGGGATGTGGATTCCAACTCCAGTGCAGACAGTGAGAAATGGGTGGCAGGAGATGGCCTGGAAGAACAGGAGTTCTCTATCAAGGAGGCCAATTTCACAGAGGGGAGTCTGAAGCTGAAGATTCAGACCACAAAACGGGCTAAGAAACCCCCAAAGAATCTGGAGAACTATATATGCCCGCCTGAGATCAAGATCACCATCAAGCAGTCGGACCAGAAGGTGTCCCGTGCTGGGAAAAATAGCAAAGCCACAAAGGAGGAGGACAGAAGCCACTCCAAAAAGAAGGTAGGGATCCCTGTCGACTAGGTGTTTCGGTTTGTTTTTGCCGTTTTATCCTCAACTGTTAAGGGGCTACTTGCTTATTTATAAATTACTCATTTCTCTGATGGAACACTTGTGGCCTGCAGAAAATGTCTTCTGTGTCTTGGTATAGTATCCAGTTTAATATTATGGCTTCTACTGACTGAAAACAAAATGAAAAAAACTACAATTATATTCCTGGAAGTTCTTATTGTGTAGCAGCCAATTGGCTGGGTCAGATCTGGCTAGCTGTGAGAGAATTTTGAGGGTGCTTTTTGTTTTTTTTTTTTGGTTTGATATTTACATCGGTTCTCATAGTGAAGAGTACGAAGTTGAAAATTTTGGTCATTCAGAACAGTCAAGCACCGTTATAACACCCTTTTGGTTTTAGTCATTTCTGTACATCTTTCTAAAATAGACAAGTTGCTTACTTGAGTGAGGAAGCCCAGTCTTCATAATAAATTGAGGCTCTTCTCAGCTGAGAGATCATCTTCCCAGGAGCCAGTGGTGAGCTTCTGAGCTGGCGCTGGAGAAATGGAAGGGACAGGGGACTGCTGAGGCTTTGTCTAACACGTTGTGGACTTCTCAGGCGGTGTTGGATGAACTCAGTGTGTTGTCATTTTCCTCATAAAAGTCGATGTGGGTGTGGAAAACAGATCTCTAGGTGATTAATGATATAGTGTGGTTGAATGGATGGATCTAAGGTTTTGTTTTGTGTCGCAGAGGGTTACAGAGACCTCCTTTCCTGGGAGGGGTGTGGCACTCAGCTGTGATAGCAGAGGGCTGCCCTAGTCTAGAAAGTTTTTATCCAAGAATCTCTGGGTCTTGTGAACAGCTCTGAAAGGAATCCTCTTGTTGACAAGAGTTCTGGAGTTTTAGGTTGTGGATGTTAACTAGAGTTTTTGTAATTCTCTCACATCTTATTTATTAATATTTGGACTCTGGGCATGATGGAAGGTAAAATGGCCCATATGAATGAAGCTTTCTCCTTTATAGCCCAGAAATAATCTAGTTTTTCTGTTGCCAGTGGTTTTTGAGCTTTGGTGTAGTCATTTTCAATAAACTGCTAAGAATCCTGTTGTTTCTTTAGTTGGGCTGTGCCTTTCCTCATGCTACGTGTATTGGCTGATTTGTTGCAGTTAAAAAAAAAAATTAGACTAGAAGAGACTTTTCTGGGTGACTAACACTTTTAATTTGCTCAGACTAACCTGGTTTTCAAACAGAAAGTCCTGCATCCAGGACCCCCTTCAATCCTGAGCAAGCCAGGGCAGTTGATATCTTCTTTAACATTTGGAACACACAAAAAAATCTTTAGAAATTGGTGTGTTTTTACCTAGCATAGAGGTAAGTGCTTTCACCTCTCCTGTCCCCATTTACAACTTTGTGATGCTTTCTGAGTTCTCTGATATAAAATCAAAGATTATCTATATGTACATGGAAACTTTTGAGATTTTTGCAAGCAAATGCAAAGAAATGCAAGCAGGCTCCATTTAGAAAGTTAAATTTTGCTTTGGAGTTGAAGTCTTTTCAGCTTTGAAAATGAATATCTTTGTCGTTGGTCACTGAGATGGCACAAAGAGTATTGTTGGATTTTTGTGGGGGAGAGCAGTCTTGAAAACTGTGGGAACTGTTTTCCCTTCATCACCATCACTGCCAGAATTTGAGCAGCAGCCCACAGTTTAGGGTGTGCAAACCAAAATTCACAATCCTAGAAAGAGTATGTTGTCCTGATCAGTACTACTTCCTTAAGGCCAGAAGACTGTTCCCAAATATAGGCATCTGTCTATTGGAATGCCCCAGAATAAAACTCTGGAATTTGTGACACAGGGATGATTTCAAAGCTGAAATGTGCAGTGGACCTCCACTCTCATATCTGAAATTCTCAGGCTGGTGATTCTCACCCAAAAAGTTGGATGCCCTTTGTGTACGTCATTGGAAAGAGAGATGAAATTGCTTCTTTGAATATGTGACTGACTAAGTGTGCATTTCTAAGCCTGAGCAATTGGAGGTGGAGAGAAAAAGGGGGAGGGCTGAAATTAAATGCATAATGTTGTGTTATGCTGGCTCTGTAATGGGAATATCTATGAAAATTGCTTCACATTTTATTTCTTTATCCTTTCTACATTATGTCTAGAGCTGATACTTTTCAGAGATTTACAAATAAAGTTATCAGTACTGGGTCTTAATCATTTGCTAGATGATAGGAAGTTCTCTGATCTATATTGGATTAGTATGGTAAGTTTATTACTCTTTTAGTTCCTGTTGTTTTTCCAGCAAGGAGTAAGCAAAAGCTGGAGCAAAGGTGGAGAGGTGGAAACCTTGCCTACCATTTGTACAGAAAAGTTCAGTGGAATGAGCATGCAGAATTTATTTGTATGAATGGGAACTACATGATCATTAATTTGGAACAGGGAAAAGGATGAGGATGGCATTTTGTAAGCATTAGGTCAGTGTCTTACTCTCAAATCTAGTCTTCTGGATCTTTTATTGTGAGGCAAGTTGCTCATTGAAGAAGTGTACATAGAGTGATCCCTGGGAGTCAGGTCTTTTGCTAAGCACTTAGAAAACAGCTCTGTTGAGCTGGTCCTTGACTGAGTGGAGATGCCTCCTTGGGTGTCATCTGATCATATATGCTGACTTAGAGCACGGTTGGTAAACTAGTCTGTGGGCAAAATTCAGCCCCCTGCCTATTTTTGTACAGCTTGCAAGCAAAGAATGGTTGGGAAAAAATAAAAAAGAGAATAATATTTTGTAACATGGGAAAATTATATGAAATTCAAATTTCAATGTCCTTAAATACAGTTTCATTGGAATGGAGCCACATCTATTTATTTATATTTTGGCTACGGCTACTTTTGCACTTCGACAGCAGAGTTGAGTAGTTGTGACAGAGAGTGTATGGCCCTCAGAGCTTAAACTATCTGCTATCTGGTTCTTACCAGAAACACTTGTTGACCCTTGACTCAGGGGAAGGGCAGGGAGTTTTAGGATTACAAGGATTTTGTTTTATCTCATTTTGTTTTGAAAGATTTATCCTCCAAACTTGGAGGCTGGGAAAATGAGTGTTAATCATTATGTGCTTTGTGTTGTTGTTTGTTTTTGTTTGTTTTACTTTTGCACACCAATCAGTTTTGTTCAAGTCATTGTTTGGCAGCCTTAGGCAAAGACAGCTTATATTGGATCCCAAATGATTTGCTTTTTCATGGTTTTTTTTTTTTTTTTTTTTTTGTTTTTTTTTTTTTTTGGTAAAAGGAAAGTTCTATAGGATAATTATGGCATTCCTTACATATCACAGCTAGTTCTCTTCTATTTCTGTTTGTACATGTTCTGCTGCTGTGTGTGTGGTATCCTTAAGAGCTTTATTCTGAATTTCAAACCTAGACCCAATCTTCCAAACTGGAGAATTGTTATAGATTTTCAGGTAACATGGTCATGTCAGTAGTAGGATATTAGGAGGGACCCATGAAAATACCATTTCACTGGCTCAAGGATGCATGGACTTGTCTAACCAGTGGACAAGTCACCTCCCTTCCAAGTAAACTTGGGATGACACTTGAAATGCTGTCTGGTAGAGGATTTATGATGAATTGATTTATGTGATGTGTAAGAGCAGCATTTGGTAAGAAGTGGTGACTGAGAAGAGAACTCAGAATTTCAGGGCCTCAGAATTGTCCTTTGGGCAGGTCCTGGGTTGCAGATGGATCCTATAAATGCACCTTGCTGTTTATCACAGCACCCATGTTGTTACATCTTAGACTGACTCAGGTAAGTGGAATATAATGTAAGCTTCCTCTATTTCCCCTCCAGGTTGCTCAATAAAAACAATAGAGAATATGAGAATGAATCTCTAGAAGCAAGTTCAGGTATAACATGTGAACTTAAAATGTTCTAGCAGTGACAGGTTTTTAAGAGGCTCTTAGCTGGACAGAGCTTAGCAGCTCTCCTCTTTCTGAGGACTTTCTGTGGGAGTCAGGACACTCACCAGATTCAATGTCACGAGAAGGAGAGGGGGTCCTGAGACAAGGACTATACAGTGACCCAAGGTTGGAAGTGTGGCATGGCTACAGCACCAACAGGCTTTGTGATTCTGGATTTGGAGGATAACCTTGCTGAAGCCCCAGTTTCCTCATCTGCCAAATAGAGATGATAGTTTCACATGATATAACCCAATGGAAGATTTTTTTAAAAGATGGGAAATGTACATTGTACATGTCATAGTTACAGTTCCAATTTTTTGAGCCACATGGCAGACCTTCAGCTAACTCTTTTATCTGTATTTGCTTTCTCTATTAGTCCTTATAACAGTCCTGTTGGATGAGAGATATTTATTTACAGATGAGGAAATTGAGGCTCAGTGGCTTCACATAAGCAGGAGCAGGGTTGGCCTTTGAAGTCAGTTCTCCTAGACTGTTTGGCCAATGCTGGAGTCCAGGCCCCAAGTGCCCACACTGGAAAGGGCTTCTGGAAGGTGAGGATCCAGCTTGAGGGCATTTCTCTCCTACTTTCCCACATGGTAAGGGTGGCAAGATCACGAGCTGGTACACTGTCTTTAATTCCAAGTGTTTCAAAATGTCATGAGTTAAAGTCTTATTTTTTTCCTTTATTCTGCTTATGGATTATTATTTGCTTTTGACCAAAATGCAACTTCTATTTTGTTTTTTTGGACTTAATGTTCACCTTTACCCAGCTTCATCAGGAGAACTGATTTTCTCTAGCAATCTCATATTCCTCAGAGTCTGACGTGGTCCTAGGAAGATGTTCAGGATTCCTTCTCAGTAACCCCACATAGAACATCATCATATATGTGTGGAAAGAACCTGTATTTTCTTCTAAGTACTCATAACCCTCTCTTAGGAAGTCTAATAGGTTATAAATTCATTTATTCATCCTTCAAATAGCACCCTCCTTGTGTCAAACCCACAAAGTATGAAGAGGAAAAAGAGTTTTTTAGGTGATGTAGATGGGAAGGGAGTCTGGCATCAGATTGCAGAGAGTGATGAATATCAAATAAGTAAATGAGTTTGCATTTAATTCTGTAAATAATGGGAGTGCTCTGCAGACTTTGAAGTGCAGAAAGGAAGGGTTGCAGGTCCAGGGAACGTAATGAGACCGATCTAGGACAGAGAGGCATGAAAGTGATCCACTTGTGAGTTGGGAGGGCTGCACCACAGCTCTCCATTTTCCCTGTAGGCTTGTGAGAAGCACATTTCTCACTTGACTTGCTATGGTTGTAGCAGTTTAGAGGGTGTGTTGGGCAGGGATGGAAGGTGGCTCAGACTGCTGGACCTCTGGTACTGCACCACTTCCTCCTGCACTCTGATGGTGGTCCTGAGCGCCCACGAGAGCCTTCCACCCCTCTTAGGGTTCAGGTGTCCTTCTCTCACTATCATTTGCCCAGCACCTTCTCTGGTCACTTAGAGGTGCACTGCTTGACTGAAGGCTTGCCGTCCCTATTTCAGTGCTTGTGAATGTGAGGCTTTGAACTCCAGGGTGTATGGGCTTCTTCCCCTACAACACTCTCAACCTGACTGGGAGAGTAGGTTTGGCCAGCATTTCTTCATAAGAAGCTGAATTTGCCTTGTTTAATTTTATATTTTCTATCGATTTTTTATTTTAAGCAGCATGTTCCTCTTTATTCATCAGAGTACCTGAAAATTTTGTTTGCCGATACGTTTCTCTGTAGTTATTTTATAGCTAAAAACCTTTTCCACAAAGTAATTGTATCAAGCAGCAGGTAATATTTAACATCTGGAGTTGGTGTTTGGGAAAGGACACTGGGCTTGGGGACAGGAGCCCTGGGCACCATCTCTGCCTCTGTTAATAACAGCTTCAATAAGAATGCTTTACTTTCCTGAATTTCAGTTTTTTGCATGTTAAAAAAAACAAAAACAGCTATTGACCTCTGAAACTTTATTTCTCTTCTAAAAACTGGAAACTTTAAGAGTCATTCTGTTAGATGAGGCAAGTTTTCCTCTTTAAGAAAACTAGTTACTATAAACAAAATTGTTGACCTCTCTTTGGGACCCACTGTTCTGTCATCGGATCGTTTCCTTTTTGCCCCAGTGTCAAAAGGCCTAAAATCATGGGAGCAGACGTCAGAATTGAGCTTACAAAGTGGGGAGGTTTATCGAGCTTGCATTCTGTGAGGATATTCTGGGAACGTTTGGTTCCCCTCTTTCTTCCTTGTGTGCTTCCTACTTTTCTTCTATGTGAGGGATTCCTGGGGAGTCCACAGCACCTTGCTGGCTCTTTCCCGCTGTTGTTAGTTTCACTTTGGAGTTCAACAAGGAACCTTCTTCGGTGAACTCCATACCTTTGAAGATAAACCTGTTAGAGTAAAAGGAGGAAAACTGTGTTCTGTTCTGGATGGAGAGTCATTCGTTCCTTGAACTGTTCAGATAAGAAATAAGAGATCTGTTAGAAAGATTGCCGGCCCTGATTCCAGACCAGGTTCTCTGCAGAGAACCTGCACTAGGAGCTGGTCCCCTGTGACATTAAGCAAGTCTCTCGACCCCTCGAAGCTGTTACCTAATTGTGTGAAAACCAGCGGTCATAGGAACACTTCCTTGCTGGTGTCTTGTGGGGATGAAAGTGCCTGGTATGCTTAGCACAGCACCTGACTCAGTATGCACCACTTTAATTCCTGTTGTGCGTGTCTCTCTTCCAGCTCACCCACAGGACCCTCTCAGCACCCTCTCAGCATGGCTAGCCACACAGTGCCCTGCAGTTGTGCTGGGTGCTCAGAGGCGTGGGCTGTCTCAGAAGCCATATGTTTCTTTAGGCTGATCCTGTTTTTGTACTGCTGATGGCTATGTTGAATTGTGATACGTGGGTTGCAGTACCAGTGTCTTATTTCTGATGCTTGCACAAGCACCTACTAATCAAACATACGTCTAATGCTATTTTTTTTTGGTAGTAAGAAGTGGTATGGGGATTTATTTAAAGTCAATTTAAAGGTCTTTTATCTTTGATAAAAATCTTTTATCTTTGTGGTCACTTATCTGCCAAACCAGGATTGCTGCTGAGCTCAAAGCATGACTCAAAATGAAACTTTCAAAGTAGTGTCATAAGGACGACCAGATGGGGTTCAGCTGGTGTTTCCTTGCATCCCTGCCACACTCCCAGTGTTTGTACAGTCACCCCCTCTTCTCAATCATCAATTCTACGCATGCAAAAAGTCCTCTCGTATCTGCATTTCCAGCTGACCTTCAGTTACATTACCTCTTTTCTTTTTAATAAAAGGCAAAATAAATAATTCCTTTTTGCCCTTCTCTGCCCTATCCTTTGATTCTTCTGATTCCTGCAACTTTAAGTGAAAAACATCCCACATTCAAAACGCTGGAATGCAGGACATCCCAGGATGTCCCCTCCTGCCTTCCTTGTTCCTGAGACATGAGTCACTTTGGTTGGAAAGTCACTGCTTAAGGACTGCCTAGGCAGACAGCATGGGGATATGGCAGGGAAGTTCTCGAAGCCTGGGCTGCAGGCATTGGTTCAGGCTCCTGACTGCCTTACATACAGAAATCAAAGCCAGGAGGCAATGAAGAGGTGTTTTTTATCCACAGTAAGCTAAAAATTCATATTATAATTTGCACATACCAGACTACTTTGTGGAAATAGTTTCAACTTGTTTGGTTCTCAGGATGATGACTTGGAAGGTAGCATTAAGGCTCTGCCCTCTGCCACCCCCACAAGAGGAACCAGTGGCCAAAGGGAGAGGCGGCCAGTGGGGAGGGCAGAAGCTCAGTGGAGCCAAAGGTTCCCAAGAGGTGTGCCGATTTACACAGCATGCAAACACCCGCATGGACTAGCAGCTGTACCCAGTGCCTGGAGGATTCTGAATTCTGTGCTGTCTGGTGAAGTCGAGAGCCCTTGGTGCAAGCTGAGGCTGCTGTCGGAGCGTGCTGGAGCATGGACAGCCAGTCAGAGTCCTGCACTAAGGGCAGGTTTCAATGACATAACCTCTAGGGTTCCTTCCTAGCTTCCACAGTGTCCCGCTGAATCTTGCCCTAAGAAGGCCAGGGGCCTCCGTCTGTACCGGCAGTGTATCTTTGTCTCTAAAGTCCTAGGTTTGTTTTTTTTCCTGCCTGCCCCTCCATCCCCCGGCTCACTTCTTTTGCCTTCCCACCAGCCTCTGACCTCACCAGAGGAAACAATGGAGGCCTTTATCGACTCTGAAAAGTCCAAGTAGTTCCCACCTTGGTACCTGGCCCATGAAGTCATTTGATAATCATCATTAGTATCAAATGCAGGTTGCTTCAGTGGTTTTTCTTAGACCTTGTTTATTGTGTTTTTCCCACATTGTCTTCTTCGGCTTTCACAAGCTTCAGCCAGTTTCACAGTGGGGAGGATCAGCGGAAGTGGAGAAGAGAGGGTACGAAGGGATATGAACAGATCGCCGTTCTGTCCCTCATGGTGGGTCACCACGCCTTCCAATAAGAAGTAATCATTTGCAGGTGTGAATGTGCCCAGGAACGTGGGCAGCCTTTCATGCCAAGCCAGTTATTCATTTGTTCAGTGCTATGAATGAAAACACGTTCACAGCACTGAACAATTAGGGGATTTCAGTATTGTTCACTACAGACTGTATCCCTGGAGAACTGTCTTAAAGGAGCTGCTTCTCATGGTGGGTCATGAGTATAGCTAAAGGGGATCTATTTGTAGCCTACAATGGGAATCTGTGATTTCTCCATCTTTGCCCTTTCAGGTGAGCCAGAGATGGACATGGATTTATTTGGGTGTGTGGTTCTTTCTTGCACCATCAGGTTCCTGAACTTACCAATCTTCCATTGGATTCCTCCCATTGACTAAGTGGCAGGTCAGCATCATGCTCGATGTGGGTGCTGTTGGTCATGAAAGCAGCCATGATTAGGAGATCCAGGAAGGGGCTGAGAACCAGGAGTTAAATATGACACAGGCTAGAACCTGGCACCAGATCAGGAGACAGGTGAAGGCCAACCACAGAAGGTATGGGTCAAAAGGAAAGAATGGGTCCACAGCTGGGTCACACTTCCAGCATCCTGGACTTCACTGAGTCAGAAGAGCCTCTGAATATTTCCATTTCAACTTCCTTTGTAAACAAACAGAAGACACCTTCCAAAATCCCTCGTGGACAGTTATTTGGCTGCTTCTCAATGGCCCTCAGGGAGGAGACTTGCTGCAACCTCTTGAGGCAGCTCTGGTTTTGGTAAGACTCTTTCTTACATTGCACCAAAATTATTCTTTTAAAACATGACTATTGCCAGTTCCTGAAACTGTTTCTGGGATCCCATTGTTTTTGGATGCCAAGGCACCTTGGTTCCTGTGCCAGGGATGCTAGTTTGTCTGTGTGCTTCCTAAAAGGCTTCAGTGGAGAGGGCTCCCAGAGCAGAGGAAAATACCAGCAGGTGGTCTGGCTGCAGGGGATTGTGCCCTCCTTTACTGTTAAGTGTAGTATCTCTATTAGCAGGTCCCTGGGCTCTTTCAGCTTTCTGGCAGCTTCATCATTGTTGGTATATACTGAACTCAAGGTCAAGGAGACTCCAACTTAGAATTGCCTTCTGCTATATTTGAGGGTCTAAACCATTACATCCTACGTGTGCTGTGCTTAGTTGCTCAGTCGTGTCTCACTCTTTGTGACTGCATAGACTGTAGCCAGGCTCCTCTGTCCATGGGGATTCTCTAGGCAAGAATACTGGAGTGGGTTGCCATGCCCTCCTCCAGGGGGATCTTCTCAACCCAGGGGTCAAACCCAGGTCTCTGGCATTGCAGGCAGATTCTTTACTATCTGAATCACTAGGGAAGCCCATGAATATTGGAATGGGGATCTCCCTAACCCAGGAATTGAACCTGGGTCTCCTGCATTGCAGGAGGATTCTTTACCAGCTGAGCTGCCAGGGAAGCCCATACATCCTACATACAGTGGTCCAAAATGTAGGTGTTTGTATTATCCTTATTATCATTTCTTTGGGCATAGTTCTAGACAGGCATCTAGGTCAAATATTAGTCAGATGGTCTGGTTAGGGTCTGCGGACTACACAGAAATAGGGCCACTTTGAAATGTAGATGCCCTCTCACAAAAGAGTTCCTCTTTTGTGGTTGCCCTTCTGGGGCATCTCTACATGGCTCTCCACCATCTGTGAACCTGGTTTCTCAATTACATAGTGGCCTTTTTGGATCTAGTGAAAAAGATTTTAAAAGTGCGTTATCAAAGGTATTTTCTTCTTAGTTATAGTGTAAGCTCTCTGAGGACAGAAGTTGCATCCTTTATTTCCTGGCCTGGGTATTAAAGAAGTTCTTGTTAGCTCTGTGCCAGTGAAGGTAGTTCTATGGGGGGAAAAAAACTCTCTCTCTTTTTTCTTTTTTTTTTTAATCAAAATAGGTTCTGCCTAGTCAGCCCTGTGTATTTTGCATTGGTTTTTAAGAAACATCTAAAACCTTTCATCATGCTGTCTTTTCTGTGCTCTCATCCAGATATACTGTAGCAGAGCTGAAGCTTCTAAATTCTGCATGAATCTACAGAGTTGTATGGTGTGTTCAGCATAAATGCTGCATAGGGTTTAGACAGTTCTTATTTGGAGGAATTGATCTCAGAGTATTTAGGGAAAAACCTGGGACAGTACAAGACTGTCAGAATGAGTGCTTCAGATAGTGCACAGTATGGGAATTTGGTGGCAGCGGTCTCATTTGCCCAGCACCTTCATGAAAGATTGGCATCACCCAACTGTCACCTCTTTCTGGATTGTTCTTGGGATGGTTTCGTGAAGTAGCTGTTAGTCCTCCCTGTTTTAAAGACTGAGTGAGGGATTTTGAGGGTTTTCAATCAGGGTTTCCCAGGATTACAACCAGGGGAGAGGGAGTGGGGAGACTCAAATCTACATCAGACCCTCGGATTCCTGGTTTCTGGCAGTAGGAAGCCATCACTGAACGGTGCACTTTAGCTGGTCCTGCTGTTACCTCCTCAAGGAGAGAATAATTGAGTTCTATGCAGACCACCTAATCGCTCCTCCTGCATGTCCTTGATCTAGGCTGTGGGTGAACCTGGGTGTTGTAGCTTCATCTGGGAGACACACAGCTCCTTTCTTGGACCCATAGCCACCTCCCTGATGGAGAATATTCAGCAGGACATGGCCACAGTGAGACCTGGGAAGAAGTGATGGCTGGCAGTGCATGCAGCATGGGGTGATGGATAATAGGCTCACTGAGACTTAATCTAGAGCTGTTTACAAAAATATTCTCAAATATCCTGGTTTGGGCTGAAAATGTGGGATTTGGCAAAGGTCCCTTCCAAAACAAGATTCCATTGAGTCTTGTCTGGCCTGAGACTTGAGGGAAGGGTGGCCACCCTGTGCTGGGGGTTCTGGTTTTGATTTCTTCTTCTGCCTTTAGCAAGTGAATCTCTCTTTTCTCATATTTAACAGGACATTAATGCTGTGTCTCTTTCTTACACATTACTTTGAAGATAATCTGAGTGAATTGTTGTAAAAGGGTTCTGAAATGTTAAAAATGCAATGGAAATATAAGACTTTTCTGTAGAACGGCCCTATAGTAGATTATTAACAAACTGTGGTCTCTAATTAAACTTTTCCAGGCTTCCTCCCATATCCCCCCATCCCTAGCCTCTCTACCCCAGCATTGGATAAAGGCCCCAGACGTGCCTGTGATAAACAGCAGCTGCAGGTTGGGCACGATTAGTGGCCTAGTCCAGGTCACCACCACATGGAGTAATTGCCCTTTGTGAAATTCTGGAGCAAGAGGTCAGCCCTCTTTCCCCATCTTTGTCACTTCTCAGTCATCTGTATCCCGGTGGCAGTTGTGTTATCCCAGCACCCTTCCCCTCCCCCTACTTCCCCACCCCATCCCCCTCTCATGTAGCCCAGGAAAAAACCATCTGCTGAGTTGGCTTTCAGAAGATTTTTTTTTAAAATACCAATTTCCCTTTGTTCCGAGGCAACCTCCAATCAGAGCTGGGGTCTGCTGGGTTTGGTGAGAGGCTGGTATTGTGTTTCATGCTCCCGGAGGAAAGGTTGTCCACTTGCTTTTCTTTTTGATTCGATTCCCTGCCATTCTGCAGGAGAGGCAGAGGTTGCAGCTGCTGCTGTCAGCTGTAAATGGGGGACCCCCTTGTTTAAGAACATGCATGTTAATCCTTTTGCCGGGGGTGGAAAAAACAAAAAACAAAACAGAAAAAAAAATTAAGACCATCACTAGCAAAAGTATTTCTTCCTGTTCCCACCTCATTTTGTAGGTCACACAAGATCTTACTGGTTGCTTAAGCTTAGGGCTTGTTGTCCTTGGATGTTCGCTTGAAGGTCTTTTGATGTCCAGCTTCTTATGTTTCCTGATTTCCTGCTGAAGAGTATGAACTGTGCATCAGAGGCAGAAGAGAGTCATTCTTTGATGGAAAACTTGAATCACAGGAAAAGCCATTGGCCGTGAAAGCTACCATTTTGTTGTTGAGCTGGGAACCTTGCCAAGCACTTGACACACACTATCTACTGACTCCTTCCCACCATGGCAGTGGAGGTGGTTTTATCCCCATTTTGCAGTTGTGTGCAGTGAGGTACAGAAACCCCCAGGGCCTGGCCTCAGTCTTAGGATCGGGGAGCTGGGATTCCAGCATGTCCACCCTCTAAACCCTGAGGCAGCTCCTCACTTGGGCATCAGCGGGACTGAGCCTAAGGTGGGGGCCTGAGATCCTTGCTTTCTAACCCTGCCCCCCGAAGACCCACAGGCAAGGGGCCTTCTCCATGCTTCCGTTTCTCTGTAAACTGGAACCAGATTAGCTAGATTCCAGGGAACTCAGAGGGACTGTTTGTTCACACCTCCTGAAAGTTTTATAAGCTCTTCTATTCCTGAACCTTGTGTATTGGCTGTCTTTTTCTGGCACCCTCTACAAGATGAGTGAAAATCCTCTTGGCGGGTTTCAGAGATGTTCTGAGATAACTTCTCAAGTGGTCCTGCAACTCTGTGCACAGAGCACCCTGCCGGCCTCTGGCCTTGCACCCCCGGCCCTCACTTGCCACATACGCTCCCAACCTTCACTCATGGGTGTTGCTGGGTGAGAGCCCTTTCCAAACTAAAGGATGTGTTTTGCTCCTTTATGGTAATGAGATGATGGATCGGGGAATGAACACAGGATGAATTCTGTAAATTGGTGAAACCCCATAAAGTTGTTTTTAAACATACCATCTCCTTCCTCCTTTCACTGTTAGGCTGGAATTATGACCCAGAGCACAGAGGGGCTGGAGGATCTGCCTAGAATGAAATATAAAATAAAACAGACACAACAGAGAGAGAGAGAGAGGCCGGGGCTTCTCTTTTGCTTCCTCCTGAGGAGATAGAATTTTCCAAGATAACCTATAATGCGTGTGTGTCTATATTTATTTTAGTATCTTAAAATACATTGTAGGCTCCTGTTAATGTGAATTATAAGAAATATAGTGACTTGACTTAGCAATCAAGTCAGCTTTGCACTTGAAAATATCAATGAAGTCCTTGTTCAAAACCTTACTGTATGAACTGAAGTAATTTTTACTAAATGATCTCTCTTTCACTTTCTAATACAATCCATGAATAAAAACAAATCTTGCCTGAATCAGTTCAGAGAGAGAGCCAGAGAAGACATGTAGACACACTGGATTAGGTGAGAGAGGTTCTAAGTGATAGTGTCCATAAGCTGGGTGACATGGATGCATGGGCAGTGGGCCTGGGGCCAGGAAGAGTGGTCCCTGTACTCAGCTCTGCCAGCTGACTCAGGCTGTACTTTGAGTTAGCCTGGGTCCCTTTCTAGCTCTGTTTCACCTGAGGCTTCAGTTCTCAGAGGTCTGAAAGCAGGAGGAATAGGAGGAAATAGTGAAAGGAGAATGTTGACTTCAGAACAGTAAGCTCTGCTAGACTTGAGAAAGGGACCCCAACAAAGAGTCACAGAGCTGAGCTGAGCAGCCCTCAGTGCCCCTGCTGATACTAAAACTGTCCACTCACGGGGCTTCCTTTCTTCTGCATCACTGAGTCACTCATTCACTCATTTAATAAAAGGTATTTTCTTCATTTCCTATGCATTGCATTTGTCCTTGAGATTTTGAGTATAGAAAGAAGAAGAGAGAAAAGCAAGGCTGGCCAGAGGCGTGAAAAAAATCACATCATGCCTTTTAGCAGAAGGAGCGGAACCCAGAAAAGGTAATGGAGAAGATGGAAGTAGAAATCTGCGGTGTACTGGGGCAGATCAGGTACAAGAGTGGAGGCCACGTGAGAACTGGTCTCTGGAAACGGAGGGAGAGAAGGACAGCGGCTGAAAGAAACAGTGCGGGGGGGGGGAGTTGGTGGCAGGGGAATTGTTTATGCTTATGGGCTGGGAGAAGGGCTGCCTCTGCAAGGCTCCCTCAGTCCAGGCAACCAGTATAGGAGGAGGATGGAGTGGCTGCTGAGAAAGCGGGTGCTCCTGGATGAGCTTGGCTTTGGGTCCTGGACCTCTCAGAAGTACTTACTGCTCCACCCGAGGGACTGATGGCTTTCTACCAGTGTGGAAATCACTGCTCACATCCCCTTGGGGGCAGCCATGCAGGTGGATCTGGGAAGGGCTGCCGCAGGCTGGACCAGCTGTGCCCCCTCCACCTCCTGGGAGGAGCAGGTGCTGAACTTCTGGATGCCTGGCTTTCCTTCTGGCTTCATTTCTAAATGACAGCTGACCTTTGCTTCTGATGTTAGGCCTGCGGCAGAACCCACTCCATCGGGGCCCAACTGCCATGTGTGTGTCAGTAGCTGCTTCTGCTCATCTCGTTAAGCCCAGGGAGACAGTTGCTGGTCCTTGGAGCTTCTCTTTCTTCAAAGAGGACAACCCAGTTGTGGGGGTTCGCCCTGTGGACAGTGGAGGCAAAGAGCTGGAGAGGAAGACATATGTTTAGGAAATGATCCTAGCGAGGCCTGGAGAACATCAGAGAGGATGCACAGTCACGTCCTTCTGTCGTCATGGTCTCTCTGAGGAGCTCTGTCTGGGGAGCCCTAAGAAGGTGGTATGGTTTGGTGTGTGTGTGTTTGTGAGTATTCAGTGTTATGTGTACCTGCATGTATGTGTGTGTGTGTGCCTGGCCTCTGGGCAGATAGATACTGTATACGATGCAATAGACCCATAACCGAGAAGCAGATTAGTCTCTGCCCCTAACCACCTGGGTTTCCTCACTGCCTCTGTTCTTAGGAGTCCCATCTTGAAGTGAAGGCAACGAAGCAGAAGATACTGGAGTCTTTTCCAACTCTCATATTCCAGTAAATTGCCATACAAATACTGATTCATGTAACTAGGAGACATATTAATATATGGGCTTGGCTTGACCTAATTATTACTTTCATAACATGCAGAGTTTTGAAGTAGTCACCTATGAGTATAAACTACATATTTATTTGAGAAAAAAGTAGGCATATTCTGTGATAGTTGATGTGAATGATGACAAACAATGAAAAAGGAGGGCACTCATGTGGGTACCTGTGCAGGCGAAAGGATGCAGAGTCGTTCCTCTCAGTTTATATGGACTTGTTTGGCGTTCAGAGAAGGCTCTGAGCTTCACCTCTTGTTGGGGAGGTTGGGTCCAAGCAGGATGGTAATTTTGTCCCAGATACTGGGGTGTGTGAACAGTTCAGAGAAGGATGGAGAAACAGGAGGCTTGAATGGATCTTGATGGAAGCAGAGGATATAGTTCAGTTCAGTTCAGTCATGTCTGACTCTCTGTGACCCCATGGACTGCAGCACGCCAGGCCTCCCTGTCCATCACTAACTCTTGGAGTTACTTAAACTCATGTCCATTGTGTTGGTGATGCCATCCAACCATCTTATCCTCTGTCGTCCCTTTCTCCTCCCGCCTTCAATCTTTCCCAGCATCAGGGGGTTTTCAAATGTCAGCTCTTCACATCAGGTGGCCAAAGTATTGGAGTTTCAGCTTTAACATCAGTCCTTCCAATGAATATTCAGGATTGATCTCCTTTAGGATGGACTGGTTGGCTCTCCTTGCAGTCCAAGGGACTCTCAAGAGTCTTCTCCAACACCACAGTTCAAAAGGAGGGAAAAGCAGCTTGGGTATTTCTGAGCCATGGTCCTGGGGGCAGGGTGCTCATTGTATGCCTTGAACCTGTTGGGCTGGCCTGCAGGGTTTACCTGGAAATCCAGAGTGCAGGAAAACCTTGGAAGAGCAGATGAGGAATCCAACTTCTTCCTGAATGGGACAAAAAAGGTATGATACCATCCACCCCCACACTGGGGAGCAGAGAGCTGGGGGGTCTGTGGAGAGCTGCCTTAGGAAATCAAAATATAACAGCATTGGAGGGAAGTGGGCCCAGAGTGGACAAGAGACAGAGGCCTACCGCAGCACACAGTGAAGACAGAAAGTGCCCTTGGTTTTCGCTGTCACACCGAGGAGGCCTGAGCAGCCTTCAGCAGGTGAAAAGGAACGGCCTCAAACATTTTGATTCCTGTGACTTAGAGAAGCTCAGTCGCTTTCTTAAGAATCCATTGACTGTGTGTTAGGGATACTTGTATCCCTGGTGGCTCAGATGGTAAAGAATCTGCCTCCAATGTGGGAGACCTGGTTCGATCCCTGGGTTGGGAAGATCCCTGGAGGAAGGCATGGCAACCCACTGTGTTGGGAGGATCCCCCTGGTAGAGGGCATGGCAGCCCACTCCAGTATTCTTGCCTGGAGAATCCCCATGGACAGAGGAGCCTGGTGAGCTACAGTCCATGGAGTCGCATAGGGACACTTATGAAAAGATGATTAGAAAGTTCCAGAAGAGGTTGAGGTGTCTACAGAAGTTCCAAATCCAGCATTTTGCCGTGGAGTTTTATTTCCAATTATCTATTTCACTGTTTTGCTTTCTGCTATGCTTTGCACCCGTTCCTCTGCTACTACTGAGTTCTCCAGCTCAGCATGTGCGTGTGTGCTAAATCACTTCAGTCATGTCCGACTCCATGCAGTGCTATGGACTGTAACCCACCAGGCTCCGCTGTCTATGGGGATTCTCCAGGCAAGAATACTGGAGTGGATTGCCGTGCCCTCCTCCAGGAGATCTTCCCGACCCGGGGATAAAACCTGTGTCTCTTGATGTCTCCTGCATTGATAGGCAGGTTCTTTACCACTAGCGCCACCTGGGACGCCTCCAGTTCAGTATAGGAGGAGCTTTTCTGCCCCTTCTGCAAAGAGGTGAAAAGGGAAAGAAAATCCAGCATATGTTTGCTTCCCCCGTCACCTCCTCTGAAACTTTTTTTAAACTCCTTTAAATGTGAACTTCCCCTACACAATGAGGAGGGACAAGTTGCACTTTTCATGTGTTAGAAAGGAACAAAATGCGTATGGCCATGATGGGGAATTTCCCCCACCTTTTGAGGGCAGGTGTGAAAGAATGAATTAGGGCAATGGTGTGAAAGAATGAATTAGTTATGGCAAATCTTGTTAGTGTCCATTGTAAGGAGAGAAGCTAAGCCATCTGTGGCCACTTGCAAAATTGTTCCTTGTTTGTTTGGGCTCTGCAATGAAGCAGATCTTTGTGGCTTCTGATAATTTGCATACTGTCACTTGTTTGCCAACTGGATGGTGTCTGGACGTGTGTACGTGAGAGAGTGTCTGAGTGGATATGTATGTATATGTTGGTGTGCTGTTGAAATAGATATCTGGGGGGCTGCCTTGATTGGGCTCTGGGCTTGGGAGGGGAATCCTGGGAGCTCCTATGTTATTTTTGGACATTCCTAGTCAATGTCTCCAAGCCTTTTTGTGCTCCTGTCCCTTACTTCTCCTCTGAGTCTCCCATCATCGCTTCAGCTTCCAAGTTCTTAATTGGTGGTGTGTGTTCTGAAAGAGGCAGAGCATATTTAGGGCAGTTTACATCCTAGTTAAAAGCCAAGAGAGGTGTGTGTCTCCAGTGTGACCACAAAGTTCTATGTCAAAGATATTGTTGTTCCACCTCCATTCATTCTACAAGTGTTTCCAGTGAGCCTGCTGGAGACAAGTGGTGTACTGGATGCTGTAGGGATCTAAAGGCTGAGTGACCTCCATTACCCCTGTCTTCAGGGAGCTTCCTTGGAGTACAAGCGATGCATAATGAACAACACATGCTCCGTGGATGGGATGAACAAAGTTCTGGATGTCATGCATGGAAGGATTGGTTATCATCACCGAGTGACCACTGAAGTCTGCGCCTGAGGGAGTGTGGAAGATGGAAGATTGTGTAGGGTGTGTGGTCAGAAGGGCTCTCGTGCTAGACTTCTGGGATTTCCAGATTGGCATCCTAGGGAAAGTGGCAAACACAAATCTACAAAAATTAAAAAGCAGAAATGCTCCTTTTGCTTATCATAAGGCCATCCTATGGGAAAGTTTATATAATAGGATAAGAATCTGGGACAAAAGTTTGAGTTCTTCTGTGTTTATATCTAGTCGCACCAGTAATTTATTCTCTCTGTGATGTTGCCACCCTGCGCCTAAATTTCCCTTTTGAAAAAAGGACATCCTGCTTTTTCCTTCTTTTCCTCTTACTTTCCTTTATACTGGGCAGACTAGGGCTATAAAAAGGTTGGTGCTTTCATCTCTTCAGAAGATCCTTTTTTATACTGTAGGGGGCATTCTCCATATCTATCTGAGTGGGTCAAATTGCTTCCCAGTGCTCGATGGATACACATAAAAAATATTAAAGCTGAAAGAGACCTTGAAGATCATCAGAGCAATCTTTCCTTTACAGATGAGGACAGAGTCCAGATCAGAATGTCTCGTGATTTGGCAAAGATCACATGGCCAACCAGTGACAGTCTGGAAAAAAACAATGCTGGGTGCTGAAAAAGAGACAGGACACTTGATTACTGTGGCCTTCCATTGCCACTGGATGGGAGTCTGCCTGCCTGTTTGCTTGGCCCATCTTAGCACAGTTTGGTCCTTCTCTCTTGAATCCTCCTGAACCTCCATGGCTCTGGTCTAGGAGGATCAGATAAAGGAGCCTTTATTTCCTAGCTGCCCTGTGCATGCAGCATCAGAAAAGAGAGACTGGAAATGGAGGTGGAGAAGAGAGAAAACATTTGTCTTGTAATACTTACCTGACATGAAAGCCTCGCTGACAGGCACTTTGAGTACTCAGCTAAATAATGGTTGCAGCCAAGACAAAACATAAAACTGACCCACTAGTTATGTGGTTACTTAAACATGATTTACCCTGCATTATGCTGGCTGGGACCTGGGGTTCTCATTTCTAATGAACCAAGAGACAGCACAATTAATTACATTCAAAGGAGTGCTATTAGACAGCAGACTGGTCATTGCAAGAAAAAAAAAAAAAGGTCCTTCAGTATTCCTCACCTTCCCCCCAGTTTTGCAGAAATACTTAAGAATAGCACAGCTCACATACTGGTGGACACAGACAAGTTTGGGAAAATGGTGAGTGCTAGTGGTCCCAACCGTGGGATGCGGGGTGGGAGGCGATTAGCTGGAGTTGCAATGGTTGGGAGATGGAGAGGCAGGGGTTTGGAAAGGAATTGTTATGTGATTTGGCCGAACGTGAAGAAAAGTTCACCAGGAGCTCTGCATCCTCAGTGCCCTGGTGGACCTGATATGCATCTTCTGTGTACATCTGACAGCCACCCTTGAGCCTCTAACCTCAGTGACCTGCCCTCTTGAGGTGGTTAGCATTTAGAAGTGGCTAGAGTAGAAATAAGGCTCTGAAGGTTTGGAGGCCACATTTAGGCCAGTGAGAATCGGAGCCCAGTTACAGGAAGAGTCCCATTCACCACAATGATGTGCCGATGTGTCTAATCATCTTTTGATCATGTGAGCAGATCACAGGAGCTTTCTTTTGACTCTGATCATTTTAAGGGTGTTGCGGTATCTCCTTTTGGTTGAACATAGTAGAGAAGTCAGCTCTGGGGTGGAGTGTCTAAGCTGGAAAGATGAGAAGGTAAAACCTGAAAGATTTGAAAGGGACAGGGCCAAAGGTTAAAGGAGAAAGGTTAGCAGCAGGCAGAGGCCCAGGATTGAAATATTTGCTGAAGGCTGACAGGCAACAGAATAGAAGCAGACAAGTGGCAAATTCCTGTTTTCTTCTCTAAATGAGAAAATATTTTGAGTGCTATTCAGTCAGACTGCCTAATGTTTTGGGGTGGGAGCCGGAGATGGAGAGAGAGAACACGAATGTGAGAGAATATTATTAAATTACCCAGGAAGCCAGTGTGACTAGAGTTCAAGGAGCAGTGTAGTGCATCATCCTCCCTTGCCTCCTTGTTTGGGCAGCTCAGCATTCATTTCTTCACTCACTCATCCAGCACATGGTCATCAGGACCTGCCTTAGATGGAGGGTTTAGAAGCTGCCCATAGGAGTTAGCATCAGACAAATGAAAAGAAAGCCAGACCTGCCTCTCAAAGGTATGCAGGTGCATGAACGGGTGATTCCAATGCAAAGTGCAACTTTTGTTTATTACTGTTAAGGTTGTTTTCTTTTAAAACCTAAATCTTAAAATTGTCTATGTCTGCTCACAGTTTAGTGAATACTTTTATACATAATCTTACATGTAAGATAGAATATAAAGTGATTGCAGCTACCCTAGTAGTCAGGCTATCCCAGGGTGTTGTTTGCTAGTGGGGTTACCCTGCACTGCCCAGGGAATTATATTAGCAAGGCTGAGGTGCCGTGTGTGCATGGATGGAAGAGTCTGGGTGTGGGAAAGTGGTTAGGAAGTAAAACAGCTGGTTCTTGACCTAGAGCCAGCTGCTCCTCCTCCTTGCTGGGTCCTGCCTGCTCTTGCTTGTGAGGGAGGCTTCTGTGCTCAGGAGTGCAAGTTCCCTTAGGTTTCCAGGCTGGCTGTGAGCAGCGCTGGTAGTTTATTCACTGGGATAGTTATGAATGACAAGAAGGTAGAGCTGGTAAGGCTGTGACTGTCATTTCCAGAGGGCAACTCACAGGAGTTGAGTGACGTCCCCATGGTGCCTGATGAGGTTGTGGCAGAGCCGGGACCCACCTCAACCCCCTGACTCCCCGGCCGACTTTGTGTTCACTGCCACCTCTTCCAGGAAGTGATGACTCAGAGTATTTTCATCAGCCTGTCTTACCCTACCCCTCCTCTATTTTCTTCCCACATCCACCAAAGCCAATAATAGACCAAAGCAGTTTCAATTTTAGGCAATTTCCTTTTTTACTTAGAAATCTATGGTTAGAAAGGTTGCTGGGGATGGGTGATGGTGGCTGGGGGTGGGGAGGGAGGTGTGAGAAGCTTCAAAGGGGGTGGGTCTCTTCTGGTTCTCAGCCTGGAGGAAATCAGAACTGGGTACCTTCATGGAACCTTGAGTAGGTCTCTGGAAGATTCCTTCCCCTCTGAAGTTTTTTTGGCTTTTTAGTTCAGGAGGGACTTTCTCTTCTGTCAGTTTAGGAGCCCTGTGAAAACTTTATGAAATTCTTATCTAAATTTTAAACTTTAACAACTAACTAATGTGAATTGTTACAAAGTAATCTGTAAGTGACATTTCAAGCTTTTGGGCTTTAGTTCATTCCGATAGTCCTAGACACCTATTATTTTCTTTTTGAGGGAGGTAGAAACTTTGCTTTGTTGTAGGGCCTGAAGTTGGAACTTACTAAAAGAGATTATGAATAAGCTAATGTTAATTGCTACCTCTTAAATTTTGTATATTAGGCACCGAGTTAAGGCCTTTACATACAAATTTATATGTATTCCTCCCAACAGCTCCAAGAGGTTAAGTCTTATTATTCCTAGTTTGCTGATAAGTACACTGTGGCTTGGGGAGGTTAGATAGCTTAACAAAGTGTAGGAGAATATAAGTTATAAGTACAAGTGTATAAGAGTGTGACTACTTGAAGTTAGGTTATCTGATTTGAAAGTTCATATTCTTAATCATGATGCTATATGAGCCCCCATTTGCAGTTTAGAGGTCTTAATATTACAGTAGTATGTAATAGTAATGCTTTTAAATTTCATGATATGCTTGCTTTCAAATGAACTATACTTGAAATTTATTCAATTTTTAAGGTAAACAAAGATTTTCTGGAGGCCTAGTTTTAACAAATGCCTCAAACCACTATTGTCTGCTCTGTTCCATAACTTGTTTTTAGCGTAATACGAGAAGAAGGGTCCAAGGTGAAAGGCCCAGGCTAAATTGTTGTATGATAGCCATGTTCCCACTCTGGTTTCTGCTTTCACATTCTGGGGTCAACTGGGGAGATAAATCCCTTTACCATTGATCCTAGTGAGGAGGAGGGGGTGTGGAGGTGATGGCTATCAGAGGATCTTGGAAAGTTGAAAGCATTATTCAAGTGCAAGAATAGAACATGTTAACAGCTTTTTTTTTTTTTTTTTAACAGTCTAAGCATGCTTCAGTCTCACTTTTCAGATCCTAAATGAAGCATGTTTAGTTTGAGTTACTCAGTGTTTGAGCTCTCAGGAAGTGTTAAATGTTGGGTTGACCATAAAATTGAGTAATGGAAAAACTAGAATGAACTTTTTGGCCAACCCAATACATTTGACTCATATATTTGGTCAGGATATATATAGAAATGTACGTGTTTGTATATATTTTGATTTCCCAAAGAAAAACAAGCCTTTACTTTTTTTTTCCCACTGTCAGTGTCCTGTGTAATCTACTTTGGGGTAGAGATTATGATAAATGCTATCTGTTGAGGTTCCTGTCTTCAAGGGCCTTATCATCATTTCGTTTTCATCTGAAAGCATTTAAGAATTTGTTGCTGAATGTCTTCTGTGTCTCACAAAGATGCATTTAGATGAGAAACTTGCTGTTCTAGAGGCAGCTTTTGCGCTGAATGGCAGGAATCACCTTTGAGTTCAGGAGAGTGGATAGCTGGCAGATACTTTCTTTGTATGAGCTCTGTTAGTAGTTGGCAACTATATGATTTGAGGTATCTAGAATGTTCCCTCCAACCCTAATGAGAACAAGACTCATTTAAGCAACTCCTATTATGTTGTCACCAAGGTCTCAAAACACCCTAAATGTGAAATCTTGACCACCTTCCTAGAATTGAATTCTTATAGGTGAAATGGACCATGCTGCTATTCCCAGTGGACACTTAGCTGCCATTGTCTATGCTTTGTGAGTACCCTTTCCAGTGGTGTATAGTTCTGGGCTTAGATGCTTTTTCCCTTTTTGGGTTAAAGTATTCCTCTTTGTAACCCTGCCTTTTAACACAGAAGCTATACTAAAGAGTTGGTAACACTTCTCTAAGACCCTAAACTGAAACCCAGATCACTTATACCTGGTAAAAAAAGAGACTTGATTTGAGGGGAGATCCTTAGAAGTACTATTCATACAGTCCCTCATTTGTTATGTTGCCACTTATGAAGTCCATCTACAGAATGAATGAAGGCTATCTCAGGAAGAAACCAGAATCTTCTCTTCTCTTATTCAAGACTCATTGCTTAGGAATATGCTGAATCTGAGAGACTGAGTCATACTCCTCTTCTCCTTGTGATCACATTAGTGCAGCTTGGCTACTTCCTTAAAACTCCAGTGTGGTACTGTCTGATTTATTCCAGGTAGCAGGTCAGTCAGGGATTAGGGCGAAGTGAAACCTTTGGGATATTTAGTGGCTGTTCACTATTAGAAACTTGTGGTTCTCAGAACAGGTCGTCTCTCTTGATATCACATTTCTCTGTGCTAAATTTATTTGCAGTCTATTAAAAATCACAGAAGGTATACATGATTGAAAAGTGCATTGTTTTAAGTGCAAGTAGTCAAATTTAAGGTGCATCTGGGTACCTGCTAGTAATGTCCCATAGTGGTCATTTATCTATTCCACTAACAATGAATGAGTTCAGATTCTGAGGCAGTCATTGCCCTCAATATTAAGAATATAAAATCCAAGATGTGTCATCTTCCTTCAAAAATCACACAAACTTTTATAAATCACAGCAACATTTTTTTTGGCTGTGTCTCCTAAAGCAAAGGAAATAAAATTAAAAACTAATCAGACACACTTAAAAGTTTTTGCAGAGCAAAGGAACCCATAGACAGAGTGAAAAGACAACCTACTGAATAAAGGAAAATAGTTGCAAATGATGTGACTGCTAAGGGGTTAATATCCAAAACATATAAGCAGTTCATACAACTTGACTTCAAACAAGCAAACAAACCAATTTAAAAAATGGGCAGAAGACCTGAATAGACATTTTTCCAAAGAAGACATACAGATGGCCAACAGGAACATGAAAAGATGCTCAACATCATTAATCATCAGAGAAATGCAAATTAAAACCACAATGAGATATCACCTCACATTGGTTAGAATGGATATCATCAAAAAGAACACAAATAACAAATGTTGGCAAGGCTGTGGAGAAAAGGTAACGCTTATACACTGTTGGTGGGAATGTAAATTGGTACAGCCAGTGTAGGGAACAGTATGGAGATTTCTCAAAAAGCTAAAAACAGCCACCATATGATCCAGCAATTCTATTGCTGGATATATATCTGGGTAAAATTAAAATACCAATTTGAAGAGATATATGCACCCCAGCGTTCATAGCAGTATTATTTACAGTTGCCAAGATATAGAAACAGTCTAAGAGTTTATTAACAGATGAATGGATAAAGATGTGGTACACACACACACACACACACACACACACACACACACAGGACTATTACTCAGCCATAAAAAAGAATGAAATTTTGCCATTCATTTTTACAACAATATGGAAGAACTTGGAGGGTATTATGCTAAGTGAAGTAAGTCAGACAGAGAAAGATAAGTATTTGATGATATCACTTACATGTGGAATCTAAAAAATACAAAAAATGAGTGAATATAACAAAAAAGAAACAGACTTATGGAAGTAAAGAACAAGCTAGTGCTTACCAGTAGGGAGAGGGAAGGAGAGAGGGAAAGAATAGGGGTAAGAGATTAAGAAATACAAACTGTGCATAGAATAATAAACTACAGGGTATATTGTACAACACAGAGAATATAGCCAATATTTTATAATAACTATAACTGGACCTACCCTTTAAAAATTGTGAATCACTCTGCTGTCCATCTGAAACTTGTATAATATTGTATATTAACTATACATCAATAAAAATGAAAAGAATCACACAAACTTGAGAAAGACAGGCAAATAAAGTAGAAATTATAAAAGAATATACTAAATGCAGTGAACAGAAAGCTTCAGGGATGGAAAGAAAGGTAACCCTTGGAGCAAAGTTTTGAGGGACAAGAGGAAGCACTTGGACTCAGGAGGAGAATGGACATCCCACAAAGGAAGAATGGCCTGGATACAGGCCTGTGTCGTAAAACACAGGTTTGATTAGAGGAAATACAAGTAGTTCTGCTTGTATTCATGACACAAAGTGAGTTGGGAGCAGTGATGAGGGCTGAACAATGGGAAGAATGCAGATAGGAACTAAATAATATTTGTTGCATCCTTACTATATGCTGGATAGAGTTCTAAGCCCTTCACCTGTTTACTTCATGAAATCCCCATAAAAACCTAGGAGATAGCTTAATTCTACTGTATAATTGAGAAAACGGAGGCATAAGAACTAGGAAGAGGAGGAGGTTAGAATTGAACCCTTGTAGTCTGGCTCTAGAGCTCACTTTGAATCACTGTTCTTGGTTCTTGTGTACAAGGAGGTTGAATTTTATCCTGAAAATTCTGATTTATTTTAGACTCAGGAATGACCTGGACAGAATTACATTCTGGAAAGGTCACATGGAGAGCTGTGTGGAGAGTAGATCATAGGGGAGAGAGGTTGGAGGCCTTTGACATAAATCTAGGTGAGAAGTGATAAAAACCTGAAACACACTGGTGACAGGGGACGTCATCAGAGGTAAATAGATTCACAAGGCACTAAGCAAGTAGAATCTGTGGGACTCCAGCTAATAGGATTTAGTTGTTGAATGAGGAGATGGAATTTATCTCCTAAGTAAATGGATATTACATTCATAAAGAAGAGCTGGTTAGGAGAAAGAATGGTAAGGTGTTTGATTCCTGTTGAGTTTCCAGTTTCAAGGGAAATCATGGGTGTGGTTTAATTTGCCTGGAGCAACTTGTAGAGTCTGAGGGTTGTAGAAAGACCTTGGGGATTATAGGCACTTAAGAGATAAGGAGAAGAAAAAAATTTACGAAGAGTGATGGGACCAGTATAGAAGAAATCCCAAGAGCCACAGGAGTGCATGCTTTATGTAGCACAGGCTTTGGCAACACTGGTCACTGACTTTTGGGAGAGTGTTTCCATTGAAGTTGTGGTATCCGAAGCCTATGAAGAAGGGATGCAGAAACTGTAGTGTAGACCTGTCTTTCCAGAAGCCTACTTATGAAGTGAACTTTAGCCATGCATCCATGTGAGTTAAGTTCTTGAAAACACATCAGGAAACATTTGCAGAAACCTGGAGTAGTGAGGGGGCTTCCCAGGTGGTGCGGTGGTAAAGAATCTGCCTGCCAATGAAGGAGACTCAGGTTCTGTTCCTGGGTTGGGTAGATCCCCTGGAGGACGGCATGGCAACCTGGAGAATGCCCATGGACAGAGGAGCCTGGTGGGCTACAGTCCATGGGGTCGCAGAGTCGGACACCGTTGAGTGACTGAGCATGCACACATGGAGTAGAGAGGCTGGAGCTTGCCCTGGTGTATGGGTAGTGCTACATTTTAGTCCCTGGAGACATACTGAATAGGACTAGTTCAGATCTGGACCCGGTACTGTGGAATGTGAGGGAAGCAATGTATTCATATTAGGTGTGCCATCTGTGGGCAGTGTCAAGAAGAAGAATTGGGCCCTTTCTGTTGACCTATGCCAGCTGCAGGTGTTGCCGTTTTTGGTGCATCTCACTGACTTGCTGAGCACACTTCTCAGATGCGACGGTTTTGCCAGGATTCAGAATGCTGTAGTCAATCAGAATGGCAGCAGACCACCAAACAGTGACCATGACCCTTTTTTTGATGCAAGCTTAGCTTTGGGAAGTGCTTTGGAGCTTTTTATTGGTCCAGCCACGGAGTCGGTTGCTACTGGTTGTCGTATAAAATCCACTTTTTCATCACACGTCATTCATACAGAGAAACGGTCCACTGTTGTTGCATAGAATAAGAAGACAGCGCTTCAGAATGACGATATTTGTGACATGTGATCAGCTCTTGGAGTACCGACTTACTGAGATGTTTCACCTTTTCAATTTGCTTCAAATGCTGAGCGACCCTAGAAGGGTTGACATTGAGTTCTTCGGCAGCTTCTCATGTAGTTGTCAGAGGATCAGCTTCCATGATTATTCTCAGTTGGTTGCTGTCACCTTCCAATGGCCTGGCCACTGTACTCCTCATCTTTAAGGCTCTCATCTCCTCTGCAAAACTTCTTGAACTACTATTGCACTGTATGTTCATGAGCAGTTCCCAGGCCAAATGTGTTGTTGATGTTGTAAGTTGTCTCTACTGCTTTACAACCCATTATGAACTCAAATAAGAAAATCCCTCGAATTTGCTTTTTTGTCTAACATCATTTCCATAGTCAAAAATACGTATAAAATAAACAGCAAGTAATAATTCATTAGCAAAAACTTAAAGCAAGGACTTCACATTAAATGATGTATAGCAGAAACCACAGTAATTAAGGATGTATTCTAATATCAAATGGCAAATTTCAACAACACAAAAACCACAGTTACGTTTGCACCAACCTAATAACGTAGATTCTGCCCTCAATTTTTATTCCAGTTGTAGGGAGAAGACAAACATGGGAAACTAAGAAGAAAGATAAGAGAGATGTCAATCAGTAGGCTGTTAGAGAAGGAGAGATTTTGCTGGAGTCCTTGAGGATGCAGAGAGTGAATTCAATTCCATCCTGAATGATGGAGCCAGGGAGAGTCTGGGGAGCACGGTGTGAGCTTTGACGTGGAAATGTGCAAAGGGCCTGAGGGAGGAAAGCAATGAGGAGCCCACCTCATGCCTCTCATACTCAGGGTTTTCTTTTCTCCAGTTGTCTCCTTTATCACATGCCTTTTCCGAACCTCCTTTTTCAGAAACTTTCTACATGCTCACAACTTGTGTTGCCTGATCTCTGCATCCAAGAGCCTCTTATGTATCGCTTCTGCCTACCAAGAGGAGGGCATTTGACATCTGCTACCTCTTTTGCCTCTATTCTTTTTTTAGACTTTCAACTGATTCTTTTCTTTTCAGCGTTGCCCAGTGGCCCAAGAGGGTCACCAAGGAGGTGGATGAGAAAGCTGTGGCTGTGGCTGGGGAAGAAAAGGCTCAGATGGTCCCGTGTGTTCTAGATGCTTGGATCATGCTAGGAGCCCTTTTTGCTGGAGATAGAAGTTGTTCTCATAGTTTAGCTGCTGTGTAACAGACCACCCTGAAACTTAGTGGCAGTAAAATTATAGCCCTTTTATTCTACTGTGCTCTCCATGTTGTAGATGAGTATGGTAGGGATGGCTCATTTCTGCTCTTCAGTGGCCTGGAACTCATCTGGAGTGGCTGGGGCAGCATGCGTTCCGGGATTTTGTGACTGTCTCTAGCTGTTGGCTGGGTCTCTCTCTTCTCTGCGTTGTGTCTGCTGGGCACTTCTGGTGCCTGGCCTAGGATGCCTGGTGTAGCTGGGGCCGTCTTCGAGCTGCTTTCTCCACACACAGCCCCTCAATATGGCTGACTTGAGTTTCTCCACAGCATGTCAGTCTCAGCATAGCTGGATTTTCCCCCCAATATCCTTCTAGAAGAATTGGGTGGGAGCTTTGAGACTTCTTATATACTAGTCTCAGAATGAATAAATGTCACTTCTGCTACATTCTATTGGCCAAGCCAGTCAGTAAGGCCATCCTAGATTGTTAGGCTTGTAAAAGTCCTGCTTTTTCTGCATGCCCACAGGAGAGAAAGGAACCACTTGTTTAATTGATATGTTCCTGACAGAAAATAGGTCCTCCAAAAAGTTTTTGAGATTGTTACAGTCCTTCTGGGGAAGACCCTTGTTCAGTGGCTTAAAGAGCCCTGAATCAGGAGCCAAGAGACCTGGGTTCTGGCTCTGGGTTTATCTTCATCTGACCAACCTTAGAAAAAATTTGACCTATTAATTAATATCCTGATCATATTGGTTGTATATTTTACTCTACTCGACCAAGACCCTGGGTTGAATGGAGTTACAGTGATTATAGGAATTGAGAATCTCTCTCTCAAGCATCCACATGTGTGTGCACGTGTGCACACACCCTCCACACACACACACATTCTTATATTCTCTATGAACTGCAGAAAGAGTTGAAACTGACTGTAATCAGGCAGACCTTGGTCAGGTCCTGTTTCTGCCGCTTATAAACACACGGTCTCCGACTCTCATTTTCCTCATCTGTCGAATGTGAGGATAAGACTGCTTACCTGGTCAATGTGTCACCCATATAAAGTAAAATGTTCCATGTCTGTTTAGACTCATAGATTCTTATAGAATCATCATTGTCATTCTGATTTCTTGCCTTAATAAGAGTCAGAATTTCAATAATGTCTGGTTAGACTTCTTTCCCTCTTCCTTATGCCATGTCTGATCCTATTTTGACATGTTTTCTTTATCACCAAATTCCATTGGCTGGGGTGTGTGTAGATATATGTATTTGTGAGTTATGCATTCTTAGGTTTTGAGCTGGGACTGTCTAGATCTACTTGATGAATAACGTGGTGTGGGACTGTGCATACAATGCTGGACTCTGCATGGAGGATTTAGATTCAGAACTGACCTAAGAAACCTGCTGCTGTTAAGTCGCTTCAGTCATGTCTGACTCTGTGCGACCCCATAGACGGCAGCCCACAAGGCTCCCCCATCCCTGGGATTCTCCAGGCAAGAACACTGGAGTGAGTTGCCATTTCCTTCTCCAGTGCATGAAAGTGAAAAGTGAAAGTGAAGTCGCACAGCCATGTCCGACTCTGCGACCCCACAGACTGCAGCCTTCCAGGCTCCTCCGTCCACGGGATTTTCCAGGCAAGAGTACTGGAGTGGGGTGCCATTGCCTTCTCCTAAGAAACCCAATTACTATTCAAATAGATGATCACATAGCCTTATTAAGAGAATAGAATTGGTTGAAATTCATATCTAAATATGGTCTTCTTGGAATTTACCTTACTGCTCCTTGAAGATGAGCAGGGCTCTGAGATTTTATTTTCTTTAGCGTGCTGCAACTTGGCTGAAGAGGTTGCCTGCCCTTAGCCCCTGCTGTCTTCTGCTTATATACAATCGCAATGCCTCCCCACTCAAATTTGGTGTGCTGAGCAGGCATCCAGTGAAGGAGGAAAACCCAAAGCCTGTGTCAGGACATATAAATAAGTAAAGATGTTTCCAACATGCATAGAGTGCTGTTTCTCACCTTTGCACCTTCAACAGAAGCAACCATCTTGGACGTTGCATTTATTTAAACCCTTACTGCTAAAGATAAGGGCTCTGTAAACATGTCCTGTTTAGCCCTTACTTCATGTACTGTTGCCTTTCTGAGGTCTTTAATTCAACGAAATAAATTACTTAAAAAAAAAAAAAAAGAGCTGTGCAAA
>NW_011494742.1:2130569-2148776 GCF_000754665.1 Bison bison bison | reverse complement strand
AAGGATGGCTTGTTGTTTTGGTCTCCAGGAAGAGCTGGTACAGAAGGAGGTATTGACCTCGCTGCTTTGGCTGGCACCCACCAGGTCCCTTCCTGGCGTTCACACCCTCTAAACATGTAACTTAACACCTGTCCTTCTGCCAGCAAACAGAGCTCACAGTGATGGCTGAGCCCCTCCTGTGCCGGGCCTCCCAGCCGCTCAGGACCCTTTAAAAACCCTGACAAACCAGAACCAGAGAATACACATTCCCCGCCCCGCCCCCCCAGGATTCTGATTTTGGGACAAGAAAGAATTCAATCAAAAAACAACTCTCAGGGGGCGGTTCTGGGATCAGTGCATCCCTCTGTTTCTGTTTCCAGAGCTAGATGAGGAAAAAAGGTATAAGGATCATAGAGCCGTTTAAGAGTACCGAGCAGCTTCCGTCTCTGTCAGAGGTGGTCATGGTCTGAATGGCATCTTCTCTTTCTGTTTAAATGCCCTCCCATGTGACCTACAACTACACCCCTGCTATTTCCGTCTGACATAGCCAAGCTGAATCTCTGGTAAGTAAATAATTAATTTGGAAGTTGGGGATGGCAGTGGAAAAGTCAGCTGTGATGAGCTCAAATGACAAGCCCCCAAAGTGATAGCCGCTCCGGCCTCTGAGAGGACCTGTCGGCTCTATTAGACCCAGACAACCCTGTCTTCAGGCCTGTCTCTCCACATTATAGTCAAGGGACTGAACGCCTCATCCTTGAATCACATCATTGTCCCCAGTGCTTGTACACACTGGGCCAACTGGTGTTTTCATTCCTAAGTCCACCAGGCCTGTGCACGTCTGCATGACTCATGACAGAGAGGAGTCTCAGTTCCAATATCTCTGTGGGTTTGGGGAGGGGTCAAGCTGTGAATAAACCATTACGTGGCTGATTCTACATCCTTCTCTTTTACCACAAAAACCTCAATTTCCCTTTTTGTGGAAAACAAAACCCTCTTTCAGTGCCCTGTCAAGGGGACTGTGGCCTTTGAATTACAAGCTGTCCTCAGGAAATTCTGAAGATGAATTGGCTTTTGGATGGAGTGGTTGCGACAGCCTCTGCCCACTGTCCACTGGAGAGTAAGGAGTCTTCACTTCCATCCTCTCTGACCTCCCTGCCAACTTCACGTGTAGATAAGGAAATTGATCAGTTTGTGAATGATTTGTGAATCCACAGACTTGTGGCTGAGAAGCCCTGAGGGCATGTACCGTAAATCAGGTGGATTGGAGTTCCCTCCCTCCCACCACAGTTCAAGACTTCCAAGGAGCTGGGGGAAGGAGTGAGTGAGGATGGGACTGCAAATCCCAGATCTCAGCAAATGGGTTCAAGAACAAGGGCTGAAAATCAGAAGACCTCTTGAGGCCTTCTCCAGAGGACTTTCCAGAACACAGGGTAAGATAATTTCTAGAAGGAGATAAAAGAGCAAGATCAGACACAGGCAGTATAAAATTTTGTATACTATAAATGTGATATGAGGGTAAGATGTGATGCTTATTGCTGGAGGGAGTTTCTACACCCTTTCATATATCTGGATTTGTCATTTGTGAACTATTAATTAACTCCCTACTCTGTGCCAGTTTTAGCTTCTTCCCTGGGCCTTCCCCAAGACTGAGTGTACATCCTGCTAGCTTTTGAGCTCTCTTGTGTACGTTGGTCGTGTATGGACTGACTGTTGTTTATTTGCTAAGTCGTGTCCAACTCTTTTGAGACCCCATGGGCTGTAGCCTGCCAGGCTCCTCTGTCCTTGAGATTTCCCAGGCAAGAATACTGGAGTGGGTTGTCATTTCCTTCTCCAGGGGATCTTTCTGACCTAGGGATCGAACCCGTGTCTCCTGCATTGGTAGGCGGATTCTTTACCACTGAGCCACCTGGTAAAACCATGGATTGACTTAGGCCCTTGTAAATGCCATTGTTTTTACAAGACATAAAAGGACAGTGATATAAAGTGTGATATTCAAAAAGGCTTCCAGATTCACCCAAACTGTTATTTAAAGACTTGTCTCTCACTATTTTCTGAGTGGTTTGCTCATTCCCTGGCTATTTCCCATTTCCATTCTTCTGTTCACATTACTGTGACCTTAAATGCCTTCCTCTCTCTTCCTCATTGGGCCAGTAGTCACCTTTCCGTGAAGAGGCCCCTCCTTCCTGATTCCTCAGCACACAGCTTCCTTTCCTGAATGCCTAGCATACGTTCGCCAGTGTCAGTTGTTCAGTAGCAAAATGTGTTCCCATTGTCACATTTCTTCTTTTGAGCTATTTCAATTGTTTACTTTTTATGTTGCTTTCTCCCTTTTATTAGGAAATCTCTTTTGGGGTTAAAGGATTTAATTTATTGGTATTCCCTGCAGCACTTAGCATAGCACCTTATACCTAGTAAGTTATTCAGTGAGTGCTAATTGACTATATGAATAACTTCTGGACAGTATAAAATTACATTATATTCCATTCCTCCATGTAAGGAATTTTGCTCTACAACAAGCAAGTGGAGATGAGGTTACCTGTACATCCATGTAGAAATCTATGTAGAGATGTTTATTAATTAAACATTGTGGAGTTAGAAAATCAAAGTTAAATTTTTCAATATTTGTTGGATAAGAGCATCCAGAGAAAGGGGATTTGGTATGGGGCAAAGAATTTAGTTGAAATGTGCTTAAAGAGTGACCTGTGGAAGCCTGAGATTGTGAGTTCAAGTCAAGAGGGATTGTAGGTTAAGTATGGACATCAAGGTGGTCTGTGTTAGTGGGGAGCTGAATTCAACAGTGCCCCTCCCCAGGCATTCTGTAGCTTCCTTTGGAGGAGAATGCTCTCCCTTTGTGGAAAATGAAGAGTATAATTAATTGGAAGAAAAAATGTTGAAATTCAGGAACTTGACTCAATATTGACAACACTTGGGCACATAGATGTTTAACTAGAACAAAGAATGATTTCAATAACTACTTGGAAGGTGATGGGTCAGGCTGCAAGAAGCCAAGAAGGACAGAGTAGCTGCTGCTGCTGCTAAGTCGCTTCAGTCGTGTCCGACTCTGTGCAACCCCATAGACAGCAGCCCACCAGGCTCTGCCGTCCCTGGCTTTCTCCAGGCAAGAATACTGGAGTGGGTTGCCATTTCCTTCTCCAGTGCATCAAAGTGAAAAGTGAAAGTGAAGTCGCTCAGTCGTGTCCGACTCTTCGCCATCCCATGGACTGCAGCCTACCAGGCTCCTCCATCCATGGGATTTTCCAGGCAAGAGTACTGGAGTGGGGTGCCATTGCCTTCTCCGAGGACAGAGTAGACTTCAGATGAAATCATCAATGCCAACCAAAGCACAGGTGTGGGACCAGATCTGCATGTTGGTAACTGATTTCAAGCTCATTTCAGTCTATTCGGTAAGGTGGCATGACCATCTTTTATATGCATTCAGGTGGATGGTTTCCTAGCATCAGGAGGATAGATTTGACAACTTTGAAGTGTTTCCCCCCACCTCACCGCATATTTAATAGCACCAAACTCTACTAAGCCTTGAGCCAGTGGGCTGGAATAATAATAATAATACTTGTTTTAGGCACACAATTTGGGGTTTGATAAATATAAATTTTATTTGTGTACATTTATGGTTCAGCCTATTTCTGAACTATGATCTCTGAAATATGAAATTGCGGACCACTCTGTAAAAGGGATCTGTTGAATTTGAATGGTGCACTGGTGCATAGCGAGCATGTAGTGAAAAGCTTTGGTTAGGAAATGTGAGCCTTGAATTCTAGTTCCTCTTCTTCCATTTATTAGCAGTTCAGCCTCAGGCAAGTCATGTAATTTCCTAGGCTCAGTTGTTTTTTCCTTACAACTAAGGTTGTATTAACTGCCTGAGGTTAGAGGTCTGAACCTCTATTAAATCTGTTAAATTTCCTTTGTATATCTAAATTCTTTGATTCCATTATTTCATGAGACTAATCTTGCTTGCCAAATAAAAGTTAACTGAATACATACATCTTAACAAATAAAAGTTCAACTGAACTGACATTGCAGAAACCAATGCCAAATGTTCAAAAGACTAAAGATTAAGAAGGGAGACGCCTCTGAGATAGAGGTGCCCACGACAAGTTCTCCTGGGCACAAAGTAGGTCAAATACCAGAGTGGCCCTGTTTTCCTGGGTTGAGAATGAGAAAGATCAAGGATGTCTTTAGAGAAGATTTTGGATAAAACCCTTAAGTTAGCATGGTCTTTTCTTTCTCATTTAAGTCTCACCAATACATCATGACTTCCCACCAGTTTCAGAAAGGATAGAATAATATGAGGTATTCTATACCTGCTGCTCCTGGGTTCAAGAAGACTCCAGAAAGAAGTTCTCTTTGGCTTCTCATGGGGCTGTTTCCCATCAAGTATCTGGGTTGAGTGCAGCCTGAAGAGTGTATACTGCCATCCTCAGATACAGTGGTTTGAAGGAAAGACCATATTCCTTCAGTGCTGTTTTAGTAGCTGCCAGCTGGTGCTGCCTTGAAGGAAGAGAGAACAATTTTACCTTCAAATGCAGATCACTCTACTGGTCTTTTGGGATGGCCAAGGAAAGAAATGCCATATTCATTAAGAATATTAGTATCAACTCTTTCCTGAACATAAATTGTCTTTCTGTTGAGTGGGTTGCCATTTCCTTCTCCAATGCATGAAAGTGAAAAGTGAAAGGGAAGTCGCTCAGTCGTGTCCGACTCTTAGCGACCCCATGGACTGCAGCCTACCAGGCTCCTCCATCCATGGGATTTTCCAGGCAAGAGTACTGGAGTGGGGTGCCATTGCCTTCTCCATCTGTTAGCCTAGGCCCTATCAACTATGCAGAAGAATCCCCCAGACATGGTCCTCAACAGCACACAACTGATATTGCTATTGAGACACAAGGTTTATAGCTCTTAGTGAAAGTGAAAGTCACTCAGTCGTGTCCAACTCTTTGCGACTCCATGGACTATACAATCCATAGGATTCTCCAGGCCAGCATACTGGAATGAGTAGCCATTCCCTTTTCCAGGGGGATCTTACCAACCCAGGGATTAAACCCAGGTTTCCCACATTGCAGGCAGATTCTTTACCAGCTGAGCCACCAGGGAAGCCCTTATAGCTCTTAGGGTGACATTATTATAAGTTGGGAGGATACTCTCATGGAAACCTTCCCTGATGACATCAACCCACTGTCCTCTTTCACTTTTTTGCTCCACACGGTCAGTATCATATTGTTGTTATTGTTCAGTCACTAAGTTGTATCTGACTCTTTGCAACCCCCTGAACTGCAGCACGCCAGGCTTCTCTGTCCTTCACTATCTCCCGGGGTTTGCTCAAACTCATGTCCATTGATTCAGTGATGCCATCCAACCATCTCATCTTCTGTTGCCCCCTTCTCCTCTTGCTCTCAATATTTCTCAGCATCAGGGTCTTTTCCCTGAATGAATCTGCTTCTCATATCAGGTGGTCAAAGTATTGAAGCTTCAGCTTCAGCAGCAGTCCTTCCAATGAATATTCAGGGTTGATTTCCTTTAGGATTGACTGGTTTGAACTCTCAAGAGTCTTCTCCAGCACCTCAGTCCAAAAACATCAATTCTTCGGCAGTCAGCATGCCTTATGGTCCAACTCTCACATCCACACATGACTACTGGGAAAACCATAGCTTTGACTATATGGACCTTTGCTGGCAAAGTGATGTCTCTGCTTTTTAATATGCTGTCTAGGTTTGTGATAGCTTTTCTTCCAAGGAGCAAGAGTCTTTTTTAAATTTCATGGCTGCAGTCACCATCCACAGTGCTTTTGGAGCCCATGAAAATGAAATATGTCACTATTTCCACTTTTTCCCCATCTATTAGCCATGAAGTGATGGAACCAGATGCCATGATCTTAGTTTTTTGAATGTTGAGTTTTAAGCCAACTTTTTCACTCTCCTTTTTCACCTTCATCAAGAAGCTCTTTAGTTCCTTTTCCCTTTCTGCCATTAGTGTGGTATCATCTGCATGTCTAAAGTTATTGATATTTTCTCCCCACAATCTTGATTCCAACTTGTATTTCATCCAGCCTAGCATTTCTTATGATGTGCTCTGTATATAAGTTAAATAAGCAGGGTGACAATATACAGCCTTGATGTTCTTTCCCAATTGTGAACCAGTCCATTGTTCCATGTCTGATTCTAACTGTTGCTTTTTGACCTGCATACGGGTTTCTCAGGATGCAGGTAAGGTGATCTGGTATTCCCATCACTTTAAGAATTTTCCAGAAATCGTTGTGATCCACACAATCAAAGGCTTTAACATAGTCAATGAAGCAGAAGTTTCTTTGGAATTTCCTTGCTTTTTCTATGATCCAACAGATGTTGGCAATTCGATCTCTGGTTCCTCTGTCTTTTCTAAACCCATCTTATACATCTGGAAGTTCTTAGTTCCTGTGTTGTTGAAGCCTGGCTTGAAGGATTTGGAGCATTACCTTGCTAGCATGTTAAATGAGTGCAATAGTGTGGTACTTTGAACCTTCTTTGTCATTGCCTTTTTTTGAAATTGGAATAAAAACTGACCTTTTCCAGTGCTGTAGCTGCTGCTGAGTTTTCCAAATTTGCTGGCATATTGAATGCAGCACTTTAACAGCATCATCTTTTAGGATTAGAAATAGCTCAGCTGGAATTCCATCACCTCCACTAGCTTTGTTTATTAATGCTTCCTAAGGCCCACTTGACTTCACACTCCAGGAGGTCTGGCTCTAGGTGAGTGACCACACCATTGTGGTTATCTGGGTCATTAAGGCCTTTGATGTACAGTTCTTCTGTGTATTTTTGCCACCTCTTCTTTATCTCTTCTGATTCTGGTAGGTCCTTGCCATTTCTGTCCTTTATGTGCCCATCTTTGCACGACATGTCCCCATGGTGTCTCTAATTTTCTTCAAGAGATCTCCAGTCTTTTGCATTCTGTTGTTTTCCTCTATTTCTTTGCATTGTTCACTTAAGGCTTTCTTATCTTTCCTTGCTATTCTCTGGAACTCTGCATTCAGTTGGGTATATCTTTCCTTGTCTCTTTTGCTTTTCTCTTCTCTTCTTTTCTCAGCTATTTGTAAGGCCTCCTCAGACATTGAGTTTTCCTTCTTGTACTTCTTTTTCTTGGGGGTGGTTTTAGTCACCACCTCCTGTACAGTGGTGCAAACCTCCATCCATAGTTCTTTAGGCACTCTGTGTTCCAGATCTAATCTCTTGAAATGATTTGTCACCTACATTTTATAATCATAAGGGATTTGATTTAGGTCATACCTGAATGTCTGAGTGGTTTTACCTACTTTCTTAAATTTGAGCCTGAATTTTTCAATAAGGAGCTGATGATCTGAGCCACAATTAGCTCCAGGTCTTGTTTTTGCTCACTATGTAGAGCTTCTCCATTTTCTACTGCAAATAACATAATCAATCTGATTTTGGTATTGACCATCTGGTGATGTCCATGTGTAGAGTTGTCTCTTGTGTTGTTGGAAGAGGGTGTTTGCTGTGACCATTGTGTTCTCTTGGCAAAATTCTGTTAGCTTTGCCCTGCCTCATTTTGTACTCCAAAGCCAAATTTGCCTGTTACTCCAGCTATCTCTTGACTCCCTACTTTTGCATTCCAATCCCCTATAATGAAAAGAGTATCTCTTTTTTTGGTGTTAGTTCTTGAAGGCCTTGTAGTTCTTCATAGAATTGTTTAACTATCTTCTTCGGCATTAGTGGTTGGAACATAGACTTAGATTACTGTGATGTTGAATGGTTTGCCTTGGAAATGAATGGAGATTATTGTTTAGTTTTTGAGAATGCACTCAAGTACTGCATTTCAGACTCTTTTTTTGACTATGAGGGCTACTCCATTCCTTCTAAGGGATTCTTGCCCGCAATAGTAGGTATGATGGTCATCTGAATTAAATTCACTCATTCCTGTCCATTTTAATTCACTGATTCCTAAAATGTCAGTGTTCACTCTTGCCATCTCCTGTTTGACCACATTCAATTTACCTTGATTCATGGACCTAACATTCCAGGTTTCTATGCAATATTGTTTTTTACAGCATTGGACTTTGCTTTCACCACCAGACATATCCACACATGGTCATCATTTCTGCTTTGGCTCAGCCTCTTCATTCTTTCTGGAGATATTTCTCTGCTCTTTCCCAGTAGCATATTGGACACCTACCAACCTGGGCTGCTTATCTTTCAGTGTCATATCTGTTTGCCTTTTCATGCTGTTCATGGGGTTCTCGTGACAAGAATACTGAAGTGGTTTGCCATCCCCTTCTCTGCTGCTGCTGCTGCTGCTAAGTCGCATCAGTCATGTCTGACTCTGTGCAACCCCATAGATGGAAGCCCACCAGGCTTCTCTGTCCCTGGGCTTCTCCAGGCGAGAACACTGGAGTGGGTTGCCATTTCCTTCTCCAATGCATGAAAGTGAAAAGTGAAAGTGAAGTCGCTCAGTCGAGCCGGACTCTTAGCGACCCCATGGACTGTAGCCTGCCAGGCTCCTCCGTTGATGGGATTTCCCAGGCAAGAGTGCTGGAGTGGGGTGCCGTTGCTAGTGGACCACAATTTGTCAAGCCCCAACTGGCAGAGATATGTCCTTCAGCCACTCCATGTAGGTGGATGACATGCCCAGCGCTCTGGTTGCCCCACTGCTGATTCTCGTTGAGTGTGTAAACCTTCACCAGCTGTTGATGTTGGTCAATACGCCACCTGTGGGCCAAGGCAGAGGTCCTGCATCATATTGTTGGTGATACAGATTTTGTCATATCTCACTCTTTCCATTTTTCATTCTGCTTTCAAGTCAGCATATATTTCAATTACCTGTAATGTCGCATATACATTTTATCACTATAGTAACTCTAGAAACTTATCAAAGCAAAGGCTTTGAGTCATATTCCTCTCATAACCTGCTGTGCTTTTAGAACAAGATGCTTACCCACAATTGCTGACCAGGAATTTGTTGATTGATTTACTGCCACCATGATTCTCTTTCTCATAGAGTTTGCATGATTTGCAGTTATTTGAAGGGATGACATTGCTGGAAAAGATAGGACTAGCATGACCGAGAGATTTATTAGTATCTGGAACTGTCTTGTAAAGCCTTCTGTGACCTCCGCTGTGCCCTAGGCAAACTTGACCACTCTGTTCTCTGTATTCCCTCTCTTCCCCCTACACACTTGGTTGCCCTTCTTCTCCAGTTATTTGTCTACTTAATTATATCACCAGTGTTGATAACGGGGCCTGGCACATAGTTGACACTTAATGCCTGCATGCACGCTCCATTGTGTCTGACTCTTTGCGACCCCGTGTACTGCAGCTGCCAGACTCCTCTGTCCATGGAATTTTCTAGGCAAGAATAATGAAGTGGACTGCCATTTAATAAACCTTTGTAAATGAATGCATGTTAAAGAATTAAGTAGTGAATATTGAGCTTTAGGAGCTCAGATGGTAGTTCAGGTTGAGAAGGAGGGGCAAATTTGGTTGCAAGTCTGGCAGGTTCCTTGGTGAGTAATGGTTAGCGGACCTGACTTGCTGGAATCCTCTGTTGAGTTTATCTGGGTCAGACCTTCTTGGATGGTCCTCTTTTGTGATCCAGCAGAAACTACAGGACCCAGCCTTCTTGGCTTATTGCCTAGCAAAACAATATGTTAGTCTCTACAAAATGTTAGTGGATTGATTGCTGAGATGAATATGCCCACTTGGACACAGATGGTTCCTTGGTTACCTGCTCTAGGAGTGGAAACACTGGCAGTCTGGTTTCTCCATGATATGTAGACTTGTAGGCTGTCTACACACACAAACACACACACGCCATACACCACTACTAATTTGCTTGAGAGTACATTGTGCTTACTTGTTAAAGGCCACAAGATGTAGTATAAAATCCATTGCGTTCAAAATTAGAAGATTCTACTTCCAACTCTGGTCTTTCCTGAGTGTGTCACCTTAGCAAAGTCACTTCTCTGTTTCTAGCTTCTGTCTGTAGGATAAATGCATGCACTGCATGATCTCAGAGTTAAAGCTGGGAATTTCCAAGGATAGAATGGGTTGCTGCCGAAATTAGTGAGGTTCCAATTGCTGGTGGTGTTTTGTAGTAGGAATTCTGTGCCTTAGAAGTATGGTATTGTTAAACGACCATCAGGGCCTTTCCAGTCTGAGACTCTGCTATTATAACTTTCAGCTGGCTTGAATTGTATTGACATGGGCCAAACTGCTGTCAGGAGAGGGAGAGGGATGACATTTTTTGCAGCGTACCTCTCACAAGTGAATTAATTACCTGCCATGGCTGTTTTGATAATGACAATGTCGTCTCCATTGTGTGTCGCTTTTCGAATTCTTTTTCCAGGCTTGTTAATTGTTGGGCATTTGTATATCCAGAAGCACACACAGCTCCACAAGCTCTTATGCTCATGCCCTTTCTCTTTACTCTTTTGACAACCTGGCACACGGAGCCCCTTAGGACTTGCCATTTAAACTGGGGCCACAGAGCCCTGCACCGTGTCCTTCTGCAGGAGGCTCAGTTACCTGGGGTCTCCAACGCCACTTAATAATTCAGTTGCCCTTGTTTGGAGAGTGATGTTCGCTTTGTAGTCATATGTGTCTTGCGTTGATCTCTTTTCATTGACTCAGCAATCCTGTCCTAGCGTCTATGCTGCCAGAGATCTTTATTAACATTAAAATACTTCTGAAGTGTCATAATCCTAAGAGCAAAATTATGACATTGTTTATGTTTATTTGATTTATTTTCCTGAATGCATAGGAGGACAAAGTTACATAGTAAGAATAAATATTTGTTTGTAAGAACATACAGAGGTCCATGTGCACACGTACAAATACATACATACACATGGACACAGAGTCACAACGTCTGTTTAATTTCCTATTGCTGCTGTAATGAATTGCCACAAATTTGGTGGCACAAAACAAAATAAATTTATTACCTTAGAGTTCTGGAGATCAGAAGTCTGAAACGGGACTCCCTGTGCTAAAATCAAGTGTTGGCAGAGTTACAGTCCTTCCGAATGCTTTAGAGGAGAATGTTTTCTTTCCCAGATTCTAAAAGCAGTCTGCATTCCTTGGCTAACTGCTCCATTCTTCTGTCTTCAAAACCAGTAATATCAGTTGGGGTTCTCCTCATACCCATCTTCCTCTGAGAGTACTTTTGTCTTTTACTTTTAAGGAGCTTTCTGAGAGTTTATTGGGCCTACCTGGTTAATCCAGGGTGCTTTCCCTATTTTAAGGTCAACTGATTGATTAGTAGCCTTAATTATATCTACAATGTTAATTTCCCATTGCCATGTAACATAATATACAGGTTCTGGAGATTAGGATGTGGGGCATCTATGGGGAGGGGCATTCTTTATTCTGCCTGTGCTCAGTTGCTCAGCCATGTCTGACTCTTTACAACCCCATGGACTGTTGCCCATCAGGCTCCTCTGTCCATGGAATTCTCCAGGCAAGAATACTGAAGTGGGTTGCCAGTCCCTTCTCCAGGGGATGTTCCTGACCCAGGGATCAAACCCAGGTCTCCGGCATTGCAGGCAGATTCTTTACCATCTGAGCCACAAGGAAAGTCTATTATTCTGCCAACCATACCTTACTGTAGTAGTGGTAATAACTTGGATTAACAAAACATCAACAATCCTACCTTGCCTTGCCTTTACCTCCTTGATCTGTGACTACACCATCAAGCACAGTCCTTTACACCTGAAAATGGAAACAGTTGTGTTTTGTTTAATCAGATTTGGTATAATTTGTAGAACTGTTGGAGTCATAACATTTTAAAGATCTGTTTTAATAATAAGATATTTGTATATATGTAAAAATGTCTAAATATTTTCATTCATCAGAGGTTCTGCAAAATCTCTTTTTCATTGTCAGTGATATCTGAGTTTGGATTCAGGTCCTTCACATTTAAAGTACACTGAAAAGGATAATTTGCCTTAGTTATTTAATCAAATGGGTAAAGATACAGAAGAGGTTGGCAGTGTGTTCATTAAACTTACAAAATCGTATATTAGGTTATAGTCCAATAAGTGTGCACTGTATCTTGGCTGGTGTCTGAAGCCCGGGTTGGAACAATTCTAGTTATTGAGCAATGACTCGACACTCATGGAGTTGCGGGTGCACATGTGGGGAGTGGGGAGTTGCTCTGTGACCTTCTATGATGATCAGAAGAATAGAGTCTAAGGAATAGACTTTGGTCAGAAAAATAGTTTGGTACTGTCACAAAAACTGAAGTATAGATCAATGGAAAAAGATAGAAAGCCCAGAGATAAACCTACACACCTATGGACTCCTTATTGTTGACAGAAATCGAGAATATTCAGTGGAGAAAAAGACAGCCTCTTCAAAAAGTGATGCTGGGGAAACTGGACTGCTCCATGTAAACGAATGAAATTAGAATACTTCCTAACACCATGCACAAAAATAGACTGAAAATGGCTTAAAAACGTGAATGTAAGGCCATAAACTAAAACTCTTAGAGGAAAACATAGACAGAACACTGACATAAAAATCCTCTTTGACTCACTTCCTAGAGTAATGGAAATAAAATAAAAAATAAACAAGTGGGGCCTAATTAAACTTAAAAGCTTTTGCATTGTAACCAAGGTGAAAAGACAACCAGGTCAGAATGGGAGAAAATAGTTTCAAATGAAGCAATTGACCAAAGATTAATTTCCAAAATATACAAGCAGCTCATACAGCTCAATGTCAGAAAAAAACCCCAAAAAACTCATTCAAAAAATGAGCAGAAGACCCAAACACACTTTTCTCCAAAAAAGAAATATAGATAGCCAGGAAATACATGAAAAAGTGCTCAACATCACTCATTGTTAGAGAAATGCAAATCAAAACTACAATGAGCTATCAGCTCACACCAGTCAGAATGGTCATCTTCAAAAAAATCTACAAACAGTAAATAGAATGGTCATCTTCAAAAAATCTACAAACAGTAAATGCTGGAGTGAATGTGGAGAAGAGGGAACCCTCTTGCACTGTTCTTGGGAATGTAAATTGATTCAGCCACTATGGATAACAGTATGGAGATTCCTTAATACTTAGGAATAAAACTACCACATGTCCCAACAATCCCACCATGAGAAAGCCGTAATTCAAAAAGATGCATTGTACCCCTCTGTTCATTGCAGTACTGTATACAATAGCCAAGACATGGAAGCAACCTATATGTCCATCAACAGATGGATGGATAAAGCCATTGTGGTACATATATACAATGGAATATTACTCAGCCATGAAAAGGAAGCAGTTTGAGTCAGTTGAACTGAGGTGATGAACCTAGAGGCTGTTATATAGAGTGAAGTAAATCAGAAAAACAAACATCATTATTAACACATATATATATGGAATCTAGAAAAATGGTACTCATGAACCTATTTGCAGGGCAGGAATTGACACACAGATGTCGAGAAGGGATGTGTGGACACAGCGGTGGAAGGAGAGAATGGGATGAATTTTGAGAGTATCATTGAAATATACACATTTCCATGTGTAAAACAGCTGGTAGAAGGTTACTGTATAACACGGGGGATTCAGCACAGTGCTCTGTGAAGACCTACAGGGATTGGATTGGGGAGAGAAGGGAGGTTTACAATGGAGGGGATATGTGTATACTTATGACCGATTCATGTTGTTGTACAGCTGAAACCAACATAACATTGTAAAGCAATTAACCTTCAATTAAAAATAAATTTAAAAAATGACACAATGATGATACTTATTCACAAAACAGAAGGAGACTCATACATAGAAAACAAACTTACGGTTACTGAAGGTGATAGTGGGGAGGGGTTGGGGAGAGATAAATTAGGCATTTGGCATTAACATTACTATATATAAAATAGATAAATATCAAGGACTGACTGTATAGCACAGGGAACTATATTCAGTATCTTGTAGTTATAATGGAATAGAATCTGAAAAACAATATATATATACACACACATATATATATGACTGAATCACTTTCTTATACACCTGAAACTAACACAAGATTGTAAATAAACTACACTTCAGTAAAAGTGGTTGAAAATAAAAATTAAAAAAATGAAAATAAATCTTTGGATCACCTGCTCCACACACAGAAAAAGAAAGGTAGCACATTTCACCTTTACACTAAGGGTCACATTATACATTTTATTCACAGTGGCCATCACAACAGGAAAGGAAACAGCAGGAAAGCTGGTATCAGTATAGTTGAGGACTGCTGCTGTTTTAACTGTGATCAATTACTTCATCTCCTCATGTTTGCAATAGAAATGGTTCCTGCTCAGTTTATCTCAAGAATTGATATAGAGACCACATATAATGTGAATGCACTTTGAAAGTGCCAAGTATTGAATTTCCAATACTTCAAAAGAAAGTGGAACAGAGAGGGAGAGGTAGAGTTGATATGAACTAATTCACTCTCTGCCCCTGTGGTTTTCACTGTGTTTGCCCATGGATGCTGGAAAAGGATAGACTCTCATTGTTTAGAGTTACAAATCCCGCACATGAATTGATGTCTCATTAACTGGTGGGACATCATTCCTGGGATGGAGTTTGAGTGTAGGATAGAAGGCATGCATGGTTGGATAGGGTGAGCTCAAGTTGTATGATCTGATCTATTATCAATTTAATCATTTTTAATTGTTTTAAGTTTAGTGTTTTATCTCAACATTCTACATTCACAAAACTGTATTGGATGGTTCTATAGGCAAATTAAACCTGTACTTAGATAAATCGGAACTTATATTTTGACTTTTCTTTATTCTTGTAAATGTGGAGCCCTACTATATCTTGGGGCTTCCCTGGTAAAATTGGTAAAGAATCTGCCTGCAAAGAAGGAGCCTGCTTGTAATGCAGGGGACACCACCACTATACCTTAAAGTGCAGGCTGGTAGATTCTAAGATCATAGAATGTTAGAGATTGGAGTTACTTAAACATTGTTTGGCCCAGAGGATTTTTTAAAAATTAAAAAAAAAAAAAAAAGGCAAAAATTGGGCATTCATTCAATGTGATATAATATTTTCATTCAATCAGGGAATATTTTAGAGTACCTGTTCTGTGCCAAGCTTTGAGCTAAGTGCTAAATATACCAAGATGACAGACTCAGTGCCTGCCTGTAAGGAATTCTTGGTCCTTAGAGGAGATAGGTATTAAACAATTAGTGTTCAGTGCTCCTGCTGGGTCTGGCTGATAGGAGGATATACAGGATAAACCAAGAACAAATAGGAAACGTCCCTAAGATTGCCTGAGGGTAAAAAAACAAAGCTAAGTGTTTTGTATCTCTTTTCTCTAGATAAATAAAATAAGACTAGGTCCATAAGAGACTAGCTCTTATTGCTTGCCCAATCAGAACCTCTTTTCTTTTTCATTCTCTGTCAACCTATGATCCTGGAAGTCTAAGATCTATTTTTTACCATCATCCTTCTTATTGTTATTATTTATGACGGTCATTGTTTTAACTGCTCCAAGGAGATAATTGCCTTAGTTGCTAAGGCAACCCAACATATTGGGTATAAGAGCAGCCAGCAGAAAGGGTTTGCCAAATTGCAGGGCTGGGTGGGAGGTGTGGGGTGGGAGAGCAAGGAGCTCAGCTGTGGAGCTTGAAAATAGCCATGTTCAAATTATCTCTGCATTTCTTCCACTGAAGAGCGTGAAGCCACTTGGAATTCGGTGCCTGCCAGCTCCTCAGCTACCCCGACGCTTCCTGTTTTCAACCCAGCTAGTGCACTCTCTCTCTCACCAACTGTCAGTGCTCGGCCCAGGCTTCTTGGGCCTGGTTTCCAGACTCACAACTCCTATCTGCTGCTATTCAACCCTAGAGATGTTCTTGTTCTTTATTTCTGGGGCCTGCAAGGGTGGAGAGGTAGGGGGTTTAGAACCCCTCTCTAGACACTGCACATTGTCTATTTCAAACAGACCATAGTCTTTAGTGGTCTTACTCAAGGCTATAGTCTCCTCCCTGACTTGGAGAAGGGGGCAAGTATGGACCGATGACAATGAACTTTTCCATTTTCATTTCTGAAAACTGGAACATCTTGGGAGATCAGCTTTGCTGCCGCCATCAAATAGATAAATTGACGCTGAGGTAGAAGAAGGCATGCTGACATGGTGATGCAGCAAAAGTGGCTGATTGAGGCATTGAACCTCAGACTTCTTTCATCTTATGCTTATTCAGTGCCATTGGCTATTGGCCTTCGTTACTATCTTAGTCTGAGGTCTTCAGGTGGTTTTGCTTCCATCTCTTGTGTTCTCTCGTCAGCTCGTTTTTTGTCTCCTGGCTCCTGATCCTTATGCCAAGATAGGGAGTGGGTCCAGAGAGGATACTGGGGAAGGAAGATGCAGGAGACAACTATATCTCATTGACTAGTTTTGCTTGGCAATATTTGGCCATCCAGAAGCAGCTTTTGCCATGAAATAGGGTGATGGGCATGGGATAGGGCAAGATGACAGAAGAATCCCTAAGAAGATTTGAATGGGCGTTAGTGACTTCTTTCAGCAACAACTTTCTCCTCTTCTTTCCAGCTCCCCAAGCACATGCTTAGCCCCAGGATATCTGTGGGGAGGGCCAACTTGCCTCTGTGTCCTTAGCAGCCTCCTGGGTGTCTCCCTAAGTGTGTCCCAGCACCCTCCTCTAGAGCGCAGCCTCAGAGTTGATCTATCTGAGCAGGTTAAATAAACAGGTCTGTGTTTGGGTTAATTATCGCTGGTTCTGTTGCTCTCCATTACTGCTCCATCCGGGCCTCTGGCCAAGGAGCAGATGGGAGAGGCTACATCATCACCCCTGCCTCCTCATTGTGTCTGGCTCTCCCGCCTTCTCTCTTGCTCTCTCTCCCTCCCTTACCCTTCCTCATTTTCCTCCTTCTTTCTCCCTCCTCTCTGCCCTCCCCTTGCTTTCCTGCTTTCCTTTCCCCTCTTCCCCTCCCCCTCCCTCTTTTTGCTCTTTCTGTCTCTCTCTCTCTCTTTCTCTTTTTGGCTGAGCAAATAGGCCAGATGGCGGTGAGGGGAACAGACAACAAGTGAGGCATGGCATATGGGGAGCTTGTTTAATTTCGGCTCCTGTAGGGAAGTAGATTGGAGGAGGTGAGCCACAAAAGCAGAAAATGGAAAGGGGAAGGGTAAAACACACACACACACACACACATACACACACACACACACAACAACTGACCCTTCCAAGAGGGAAATTGGATTCAGTTTACTATTGTTGGCCAGTGGAATCAGTTGAGAATGAAGTGAATCTAAAGCAGAAAGTACCCTTTTTGCGTCTTGAAGTTTTATCCCCCTCCTCCAGCTATCCCACCTCATGCTCTACTGCCCAGGGCTCTCGCTCTAGAGGATGGTCGGAGAGGGGCAGCAGGAGGTGGGCAGGATTTCTTATATAATGTGGTAAATGGCTGGCTGTTCATGTATCAATTCCAGGAAGAAGTTTAGCCAGTAATTTAGCAAGAGCAAAATAGAGGTATCTGTGGCTAAAATAAGGGGCTGAGGGAAGACTGGCCTGAGTTAACCCAGGCCCAGCTTCTACTCAGAGCTTCTTGCTTGGTTTCCTGTGCCTTCTCAGTTTGATTCAGTTCTCTCTGGGGCAGCTGCCCACGTAACCATGCCTTGTTCTGCAGACCCTGTCCACTGCTTGTGCCGACGTGGGAAAGCCAAGACAGGATGGCGGAGGGAGGTGTAAGGGACTCAATGGAAAGTCCTTTGTTTTCTATCAGAGTTTATTTAACCTTTTTGGGTGGCTACCTAGAATGTCAAATTTAAGGCAGCTTTACCTGGAGTTTCTGGAGAGATTCTGGCCTTAGCACATAAAATGGCCCACAGATCAGTCAAATGTCCTCTGCTACCCACAGCGAGGTTCCACTCAGCCATTGCTGGGGGCCCTACTTCCTAGATGCAGGTCGAATTCAGCCATCCAGGGGAGACTGTGGCCTGGTGCAGCACTGAGTTTCTGGGACTGTGGTCTCTGACTTGGTCTCTGAGACTGGGAGAGACCTTGGAGGCTTTAACAATGACCCTTGGTACAATCCAGGCTCCTCTGCTGTAGCAGCAGCTTGCCCCCCTTCCCTGCAGGAGCTTCCCCAGCTCCACCAGGCAACCCGTTCGGCAGCTGATAACCGGATTAGGCAGCAGAATGGGGCAGATGAGTACCTCCAGGGGCCCTGCCTGGGAAAAGGGGCTGCCTGGCCTGGCGTGGGGGCTGCCACTGTCAACACC
>NW_011494742.1:2092606-2130469 GCF_000754665.1 Bison bison bison | reverse complement strand
GGTATATTTGCATGGGTGTGCGGCTAGTGTCCGGGCTGTGCCGGGAGCCACTGGGAAAAGCGGGCGGCAGAGGTTCACACGGGCCAGGGCTGCACAAAGCCCCAGGCCAAGTGGCGCAGTGGCCCTGACCAGCGAGTGTCGCGCGCTGGGTCCTGGAGGTGGCAGAGAGCCTGTGTCCTGGAGGGCGGGAACCGACTCAGCTACCCAACATGCTGCTTCCTCCCCAGCCTCCTCTGCAGAACTCTTCTTGCTTGTTTTCAGGGGCAGGCTGCTGGTTTGATCTCCCCTGAATGCTGTCCCCTCATTTGAGCCTTCGATTCTGAGAAGATTCAAGGCATTGTCCAGGGTGGCGGGATGTCGGATTGATTTCGGGGGCCTTTGTGTGGACGTGGGGCTCCTGAATGAAGCTGTTATGCGCGTCTGGGGCTGGCGGGCAGGCTGTCCGGCTGCAAGCTGGGCCTCCCTTTGTTGTGGGGGCCTCATTGAGTCCACGGAAGAGGCTCATTTCAGGGTGATTTACTACCACCCAAACACCAGCTGTCTCCTGTGCTGCTGCGCGCCCTGCCCGGCCCCCTCTTGGGGGGAATCTCCTCCCTTTCTGAAGCTCTCAGAGTCCCCACTCTTTCTGTTAAACATTGGATGGAATACACTCATATTCCTGTATGTATATGTGTGTTCGTAATATATATTTGTATAAGTATAAAAACATGTATGTGCATGTATATGTATATATACACATATATTCTTTTTTTGCTTTCTTTTTTAACAGAGAGCCCTGGGCAGAGGCAGGGGAAGGGGCAGGTAATAAAGCTGCTGTGTGGGGAACTGTGTCACCAGGGTTTGGATCTCAGCTCTGTCTCTCATTAGTTGTCTTACTTTGGGCAAGTCACTCCATCTCTCAAAGCCAGCTTTTTCATTGGGGAAAAAAAAAAAAGTTCTCTTTTGATAGGAAGAAATAGTCAATTATTTCTTGAAACATTAAGGTCTTTTTAAAGCTATGAGAGAAAAGAATGCACCATTTTACTCTAATGATTTTATAAAGCATTGTTGAGTGAGAAATAAAGCCACACGGCAATGGGAAGAGGAAGCTGTGCTAAGGGAGAAAACCTTTCCACCTTTCTAGGTGCTGTGCCAGGTGCAGAGGGAGCCACATCCAGACTTGGCTCACCCTAGGGTCTCAGAGTCAAGGGCTATTAAATAGGAGCCACGATCTGTTGAAAGTGCTAAATGGACATCAAAGAGAGGCACAGGAGGAAGCCTTGGGTTCAGGGAAAGCTCCTGGAGGAGGTAATGCAGGATTATTTTTAAGTTCAGGGTGGTCTGTAAGCGAAGAGGCTGGGAGAGTTTTTCCAGGGAGCTTGAGTGGACAGCACAGTGGTGGCCATCCCTCTGTGGACAGCCATCCGTGATCTCAAAAGCTGATGTGCATCGAAGAGCAAAGGAAGGGTTTGGATGGAGGTGGAGGACGTGGTCAGACACGTAGTGTAGAGAGGCGAGTCTGCCACTCTCACTGTAGCTGGTTTGAGGGTAGGTTGTCAGTCAGCCAGAAGACAGTTTCGAAGGTGACTCTAAGAGTGCAAGCATGACTAGAGATTCAGTGTTGGTGCTTCACAGGAGCACTTCACACCAAGGTGGAAGGGAAAGACATCTAGGTCGTGTAACTAATCTTAAGACTGGTTTGATGTAGGGAGTTGGAAAGACAAGTGTGGCTCTACAATGATGTACACCTTTATGTAAAATAGGGCAAAAGTTGTACAAAATTCAAAGCATTGCTAGCCTGGCACAGAATAAACACTAATTTAATGCCATCTGTAATGATGATGATGTTTGCTTTTTTAGATGGCCAAGTGGTTGCCTCCAGGTCATGTCTATAAATGGGGAAAGCAGGAAAAGAAGCAGAATGGTAGATTGAGGTGGGAGGGGTAGGAAGAGCAGGATGATAAGTTTTGGCACCGTTAAGTCCTCACAGATGTTGTCTAATGTAATTTCTTTGGGAGTAGGGTCTGGTGGGAATTCTCTCTTAGTTCCCCCATCATGTCTAGCTCAGTTCCCACAGTAGTCCAGGCACTTAATAGATATGTGATGAACTTATAAATTAATGTGTTTTCTGAGTCTTAACTATCAGAAACTACTAGCTTAGAAATAATAATTTATTTTGCAGATGTTAAAGAGTACCAATTAACGCCACACCCTGGGGACACAGTGAGGAACAAGCCGGCAAGTTATGTGCCAACCTGGAGATTGTTGTCTGCTCACATGATTGGAGAGGACTATACGTGTTGTTCCTGAGTATCTAAGGATCACCTTAGAGGAGGGGAGAGGAGCAGATAGAGCATGCCATGGATGCATAAGGCATCTAAGTTGTGCTGAAATATTTTCATGCTTTTATATAGTGCCTGGTGGCCAGAGACAGATCTTGGCATAGTGGTTAGTCACAATTGAGCCACAGCATTAGCTGCACTCTGAGCTGTGCTCCTTGCGCTTAGGTGAGCAGCATGTGGGTCGGGCTTCCTGGCTCCTGGTGACTCCAGAATCAGCCATATAGTGCCTGCCTCTTCATACAGGTGATATAACTTGGACTTCATCTCTCCCCTGTTCCTCTCGCAGGTATCTTCATGACCATGGGGGGTTTTGCTGTTGGTTTTTCCTTTGTGTGGGTTGACAATTTCATGAGCTTTTTAAACTTTAAATTTAGAGCAACTGTAGGCTCACACTTCTGGGACTTGCTCCAGGAGGTGTTACAGCAAGTGTTAGAGTCTCTCAGTATCCCAGAAAAGGGAATTGAAAAGAGCCTTAGAAATCCTCGGAAGAAAAAAGTCCTCCGTTTACTGAGAATGAAAATAACTCTAGAAAGGAGAGGTGGTGGCCCAAGCCACACGGCTCGAAAATGACTGGGAGGCAATTTCACTCAGACATCCTGGCCTCCACATCCAGAGCTTGTTGAACTTCTCATGCAGGGCTTTGTATCGCCATTCATGTGCAAAATTAAGTGAGTCCAAGCCCTTCTCTATTTCTTACTTTCCCTGTGAGAAGAAGGTGGGTATTGGACAAGGTCAGCATTTTACAATACGTGGTCTGTGGAACACACTTATTCAGAACATTAGGAGGTGTTGGAGGCCAAAAAAGATTCCATGAGCGAAACGATTAAGAAACACCTGGTTAAACGAAGCTACTTTGGGAGATAGTGAAGGACAGGGAAGCCTGGCCTGCTGCAGTCTGTGGGGTTGCAAAGAGTTGGACACAACTGAGTGACTGAACAACAACAAAGGAAGCTAAATAGAATCTTTGCAGTAGGATGTCTCCAAGTCTTTGCTATGTTAGTTTCATGGTTTTGCAATGTGGTTGAGTTTATGGTGTTTCACAAATTCATTAGATCACTAACTGATGCCTACTAGACCAGCTCTCCCTGGACCGCTCCCACCTCCAATTCTTGTGTAGAGGTACCTTTCTGAGCCTTTGTAAAGATGTTTCACTGCATCTTGTGCCTTGGGAGGCTGGATGGGGTTGGGAGACACAAGAATGACTCTGGAAAAGAAAATTGTGAAACCCCAATTCCAGTAAATGACACTATCCCCAGCCTCAGTGTGTTAGTAGCTCAGTTGTGTCCGACTCTTTGTGACCCCATGGATTGTAGCTGCCAGGCTCCTCTGTCCATGGGATTTTCCAGGGAAGAATACTGGAGTGGGTTGCCATTTTCTCCAGGGGATCTTCCCAACTCAGGAATCGAACCCACACCTCCTGCATCCTCTGCAATGGCAGGTGGATTCTTTACTGTCTGAGCCCGCCCTCAAGAGAGAAGGAAGGGAGGCCATTCCACTAACATGAAGAGGGATGTGAATATCTTTCTCTGAGTTAGGATAAAAGATGATCTCTTTGTTTCTTCACTTATCAGGAAGAACAAAGTTTGGAAATATAGGAATTGAAAAGTGAAGGGGAAGAGGAGAATAAACAAGAACACTTGTCTTCTTTTCCGGAAGAAGAAAGGGAGGAGGGTAGACAAAGAGGATATCATACCTTTATAGTTTTATCAGCTTTTGACTCATTGGTTTTATAGGATGGTTCCTGATCTTGGTCAAACCTCTAGTAGCTCAGGAATCCATGGTTTTGAAAAAGGTTGAGAACATGCACTCAGTCTAAATCTGTTCAAAACACCCCTCAGAAGGAAGATAGTCTGTGTGGGCATTGGTACATGTTCACGCATGCACCTGAAAGAGCGACGTAAGGAAAAGGAACTGTGTCCAGTGCTCGTTTTGCTTCTACCTAATTGGGTTGGTATTCCTGGACTTTGGATCCAGACATAAAGATCAGCCTTTGATAAGCTGCTCTTGGCAACTTAGATTGTGTCTATTATTTATTGGGCAACACAGGATGGATCATGTAACGAGACATATTTGTACGCTCTGCCTGGGCATGTGGCAGGACACACAGGTGGGTACAGACTGATGAGGAAAGGTGTCTCCAGAGGCTGCAGTAGAACCCTCCTCTAGCTCTCCTCACTGTCCATATTCCCTGATTCTCTGCATGACCACCAAGGCTTTCCTGTTTGTCAGCAGAAAAGCTATTCTAGACAGAAAGGGGGTGAACTTAAGAAGAACTGTCATGGAGATGTTCTGTGTGTGTACAGAACAGCAAACGTAGAATCTCCAAGCCTCCTTCCTTTTCCATCGTGGGAAACAACATTCCCCCGGGGCAGTCACTTAATAATACTCATGACCTTCTCTGCCGCATTTGTAAGATGTCATCATTTCGTTCTGTTCCAGTTATTACCCCTCTCTGAGGAGGTAAGTGTAATTGGACCCGTTTTATAGAAGGGAAAGTGAAGCATAAGAAACAAATGTTACTCTGGGATTCAGAGATAGAAATTGCAGTGGAGCCAGTGTATGCTTTCAGTTCTAAAGTTTTATGGTGTTGGGGGAAAGAAATGACCAAGGATTAAGCCCCCTCACTTTCCAACATACCCAAATCTCTGGCTGCTCTCTGCTTATCTCATCCTTTTTCAGGAGGGAAGGAACAATTAAGGAAGCAGTTTCCTCTTTTAGCAAGGATGTACGGAGGATCTATGCTGTCCATAGAATCTTTGCCAGACAAGTGAAGGAAAACGGATATACAATGTGTGAGTCCTTTTATAAAAGAGCTTGCAGTTTGTTGAGGAATAAAGACATACATATGAAAAGTGAAGTGCCATACATCATCAAATCTAAGATGCCACAGACTCTGAGGCAATTTCAGAGATGTTAGAAATGAAAAATTGTACATTTTAGAATCAATTGGAGATGGTAGTAATACAAAGGTAAATAAAAGTTGGTTGTCCAGAGTTGTCATAAACCGTATGTATTCATTCACCAGTTATTTCCCCTAATATGCCCACGTGTGATGAAGTAGCCAAGGCATGGTACAGACACGCATTGCTTTGAGCTCACTCTGAGGCAGGAGGCCTGGGTACCAGTAGGGTGGGCTAGTAAGGGGAGGATTTATGGATGATGAAGTACTTGAGCATCTCTTCCTTTTCTTATAAGGGCACTTATCCCATCATGGGAGTTTCATGGGCTCATCTAAACCTAATTACCTCACAGAGGATCATCTGCAAATATCATCACACTGGGAGTTAAGGCTTCACCACATGAATTTGGGGACATAAAACATTCAGTCCATAACAGTTGGGAAACATCAGGTTTGGGTCCTGGAACTTAGAATAGTAGGCAGGCTTGGAGAACTTTTGAGGATCTGAATAAGGTAGAATTATTAATAAGGCTGTTTTGAGGGGCAATCTGAGTCTGCCTGTAATCAAACTTAATGTCACTGGGATTCTTCTGGGTTTACATCTCAGTTCTATACACCTGTCACAGAGTTCTGCTCTCTGGAGTATATAAGGGGAAGGGAACACATGTCCTCTGTTCTCAGGAGGCTTAGCTAGGGTACACAAAATTTAAAGTTATGAAAGATTATAAGGGTAAGACCAGTAAGATGGAAGGTATGTGAAATACTGACAGTCTGTTAGACATGGTGAGATAGGAAATCCATGTGGGCTAGTTGAGTAGGACAAGGCTTCTTGACCAGGTGGGATTTGTGCTGAATCTTGAAGATGGCAGGGCTTATGGAGTAGGGTAGATGGAGTTGGCAAGGGCATGAGCAAATATATTCAAACATGGAGGAGCTGGATATTTGGGAGCCCTTGAGAGGTTTGTCCAGGTGAGTGTCATTCCAGTGTTTATCTACCTCAGGGAGGACATAACAAGGCAAAGGTTTTTGTCATTGTTTTTTGTTTGTCAGTGAAAGGGCTGGAGATGAGAAAGGGAGGAAGCAGGAAGATAAGGGAACATACCTTTCATATCAGCATCAGCACTTCTCGCCCTGTCTATGGGGAGGAAGATGGAGGGAAGTTTACAGACTTACACTTATAAATTATAAAAATTCTTAGAAGCAAGAATTTGAGGGAGTTTGAAATGGGAAAAAAAGCGAAGGAGGGAACCTACTGGAACAGAAAGGGCAAGGTGTTCATATTTAGACTAATGTCCTTTCTTGCCTCCTATACCCCTTCCTTTTTTTCTACCACTGTTTGTAATTAAGCTTATAGGGTTTCAGCCTGTATTTTATTACTGTTTACAGTTATTGTTTGATTTATTTTTAACTTGTTTTATTTATTGTTATCTGATTAATTTCTTCTCTTTCCAATTATAGTGTCAAGTCCTTGAAAGCAGGTCCTGTTCTTTGTATCTCTCAAAGCATTGGGATATGTTTTCTTTTTCTTGGTAAATACTTAATAAATGGACTTCAATGCTTTTGGGAAAGAGACAGGATGCAATTTTTAAATAAAAGAAAAAAGATTGTATACAAAGAGTAGAGGAAGAACAATCCATATTTGTTTATTTGATTTCTATGTGTTTGGTGGATTACCTTCCCAATCCAACTGACTTACCAGTTATATTATGAGAGACTCTAGGAACGCAGTGGTGCTCGAATGCCTGTATCATTGGAACACTGACTGGTAGTCTGTGCTGGGTTGGTCCAGGACTATCTTCTTCATGGACAGAGAGCATGGACAACTGTCTCTGGTATCATGAGATACATAGTGCCTGTGTTATGCTGAAAGACGTAGGCAAGCAACAGGAATGCTTCTGAAGAATATGGCAGCTTTTGGGGAATGATCTAATGGAATGATGGTGGGTGCTTGAATCTTTACTTGAGTAGAGATTGCACTCCAGCAGTGGTGACTGTAGAGTTGTATTAATGTGATCATCTGTTGCTGTCTCTATGTCACCTCACCTGTTAAAATGACTACAACTGACACATTTTATTTATTACTTTAAATGCGATGCGGGTGTCAAGAGAGCTCTGTGTAACTAACTGGGAGCTAAAAAGCAAAATAATACTTAATAAATATTAACATTCACAGAGAAGGTTGATAGAAAGCTGGATAGAAAGCTAGATAGAGAAGCATCATAGAGTTATAATACTGGTCCACAGAGTTTTTAACCTGGGGTCCAAGGTTGCTATAGAATCTCTATAGGTGGTCTTCAGGTTTTCCTCTAACCTTCTGAAATTGGATGTGCAGTTGACAGCTTTCATCGGATTCTCCAGATTATCTGTGACCCAGAAAAGTTAGAAACGACTGCAGACTGTAACTTCTCAGGTCTGCTGATGAGGAAACCGAGGTTTAGAAAGGGCTAATGACTTTCCCAGGTCACTCAGAGTTGGGAGAGTTAGGCATGTTTTTAGTCTTATAGCATAGCATTCTGTCTAGTATTCCTCTCTGACAGATCAAGAAGTCACCTTTTCCTGTGGATTATTTCCAAAATCCTATTGAGAAGGATGAGCCACTAAAAAGAGATTAGTGATTGATTTCCTGCCAGGCCTCTTAATTCACAAGGCTACTCTTGCGTTGGAACCAAGGTGAACCACCCACAGGCTTGCTGCAGAATAAGGATTTTGTGCAGTGAATCATCGAACACTAGAAGGGTAATCTGAATCTGAATATGTCCTGAAAGGCAGTTGTGAAAATGCTCTTTCCTGGTACATTCCATCAGTATAAGGATCCTTACTTCCAGGGATGGCATCCTAAGAATAAGGGATAGAAACATGGTCTGACTTCCCTAATGCCATAGAAATGTCTTTTCATAGCCTTTGAAAGTACTGTAAATTAGAACTAGTGCTACCTCAAAAATTCTAGAAACACCATTATGAGCCCTCCCAGGTCATTGCTTCAATCTCCCATACCTAAGGAAGTCCCTTCCTCAAATCCCTTACAGGTGGGTCTTGGTCTCTCTACCCCATGACTGATGTGACCACGAAATAGTCTCTACCCCAGACAGAAATGTTTTAGATTAGCACGAGCTTTGCACTGGAGACAAGGCATGCAGTGTGGCAAGGTGCGTGTCCTGGTTGGAAGTTAGGGTCAAGTGTCTGGGGAAAAAAGTGGAACATAAGGATGGAGTATGATGGACCCAGGAGAGGGGGCTGAGGGAGGCAGGAAGAAAGGAAGAAGAGTTAAATCATAGCCATGGATGGAAAGTTGGGGATCTGAGGGAGACAGAGTGAAGAAGCATGGCAGAACTCTTAGAGAAAGTCTGAGGCCATCCCCCTGAATTACGGTAGACAGTGTCTGGTTAGAGGTTCATTCAGAGAATGGTGGACATCTGGCTTCCCTTCATTCATGGGCAGCTCAGATATTTAGAAAGCTATTTATTTCCTGTGTATTGCCTCTGTGCTGCTTCTTAAAATCCTGTAAACTAGGTCCTTCCTTTCTTCCACAGGAGAGCTTCTCCTGTATTTGGAAACAGCTGTGGTGCTCTTCCTTATCTTTAACAATTGTAGGGTCTCCAATTTCCAGTCACTCTGTAGGTTGTTCCTTGCAATGCTCCCTGAATGAGAGGTACTCCCTCTGTGAACGTCTTATTTAAATGTAACTCAAATGCATATGAATCAAGTGGATTCCATTCCTTCAGATGCAGTCTGATTAGTACAGAGAAAAAGTGGAATCTGTGTTGTATATTTTAGTACCTTGATTCCTTGCCTGTGTGCTCAGTTGCTTAGTTGTGTCTGACTCTTTGCGACCCTGTGGACTGTAACCCACCAGGCTCCTCTGTCCATGGGATTCTCCAGGGAAGAATACTAGAGTGGGTTTCCATGCCCTTCTCCTGGGGATCTTCCTGACCTGGGGATCAAACTCACATCTGCCTGTGTCTCTTGCATTGCTGGCAGATTCTTTACCCACTGAGCCACCTAGGAAGCCTACCTTGAGTCCTTATGCTGTGCTGACTAACTTAAACCTAACTAGCTTTATCAGCGATAAGTCCATTTTGGATCAGCATCCCAGCCTATGGGGGTAATTTCAGATGTTTTTTGTCCATTATTTTGGTTGGTCCTTTCTATTTTATGTCATCAGTGGAGCTGACTTTTAGAAAAAGTGATTCGTGACTTCATTTGATAGAGATATTGAATAGATCAGGATTAAGTTATGAAGTTCTGGGCCCTATGATAGAGAAGTTGCTTTATGCCTGTGACCTTGATTTCTTAAATTGAATACTACATACTTGTAGGAATCCACATTAGAACATGTAGATGCCCAGCCCAGGGCAGGGGACACCATCTGAAGAGTTTCTCTAGACCAGTCAGAATCTAGAAACAGTAGACTCTACTTTATGTAGATAGTGCTATCTGGGCCCCGTCAGCCCTATCATTGTGAACCTTGTCACTGCAGCTCTCCTTGGCTCTCCATCCCCTGTTGGACTCTGCATTTCAGCTTCATGTAGCTGTGGCTGGCCCTCATGACCGGTTTTGGATGAGTTTTTACTGTTCAATCTTGAAATCCTTCCTCAGGTATAGATCTGGGATTTACTGTGATCAAAACCCCTTCTTCAGCATAGTGAGTTAAAGGGATTCCTCCTTCAGCCTGCTGTTGATTGAGAGTATGATCAAAAGGCTGATAATGATCTGCTGATCGATATTCTGTCCTAGCATCTTGACTTGAACCTTGATTTTCTTGAACTTATCCCTACAATGTCATATACCTTTAACTCATGAAAAAGACATGCTAACTTGTTTGTGACCCTTAGATCACTAATTCATACTTTGTAAAATGAAGAAGTTTTGACTAGAATAGCACTTCTGAAAATGTTTTTCAAAATGAGATTATGTTGCTAAGTCTTATATTAAAAAAATGAGAAGAGAAAAATGATTAAACAAATTTTAAAATACTTGATTAAAAAAAGTAAGCAGGTTTCTTTATAAAACATTTCTAAGAGCCTTCCACATGCTAATGTGCCTTATGAATCTCCACGACTGAGAAATAGTTTGCAGTTTTCCTCCAACTTTACTTGATCTTGGAGCACTTTCAGTTGGGGCAAATATTCTGTGGCACCCCTTTTGAGAAACACTGAACCAGCTGATTTTGGCTGAATCTTTAGGGATCTCTGTGCTGACAAGTAGATTCCTCACTCAGAGAACCAGGGGCTGGATGTGAGGGCAAGTTGCTGCCCAGCCATCAGCCAGGCTCCAGTGCCCACCAGAAAAACTTGTCCTTCTCCTGCAGTTATTACCATGAGCAGGGCGCCTCCTGACCACATCTGACACTGAAGAATGGAAGCAGTTCCCTGTATGTGTCTCTCCCACCACCTGTCCCCTCTGCTGTCCCCTTCCTGCCGTTCAGGGCACCTGCCTCGTGAAGCTCATTAACCTTTGTAATGATGCAATATCGTTGTTTTTTTTTTTTTTTTTAATAATATAAACGTCTGTTCTGCAAATTTGCCACTCTCTGTACTTCCTAGGAAGAGAGGTTTCACACGTGGGCTGTTCTATGAATTGGAACTCGCTCCTCTTTGTGGGAGAATGCTGTGCACTCTAACTCTGGTGTGGGACATGCTTAGAGGAGAACCAGGGGACAGTTTTATGGATTTCTTGAATTTTCAGAATGACTTTACTGATTCACAAGTGTGACATTTTGGTGCTGTACATATTAATGCAATGCTAAATCTGACAAAAGGCAGAGTTGGCATTTTTTGTTCTTTTTGGGGAGAAAATGAGGCACATAATGTAGTTCACACATCTGACTCCTTAGCTATCCAAGATAAGAAGCATTTATTAGGATGAGACCCTTTGATTTTGTTCAGCAGTGCCAGGTGATACAGAGCAGTGGGGAAGAGATTTGAGTTCATTTCTGAAATCCCTCCAGTAGCCAGAACTCCACAGCCTCCTCCCCTCTGCCCTGAATTTGGCTGTAGGGCTTGACAAATTGGATTGACATCTCAGTTCTGCCACTTATTAACAAATGGGTGATCCTGGACAAGTCACTCGAGCTCTCTGATCTTTTTTTTTTTGTCAGTGAAGTATGATCTGAATTAAATACTCATGGTTTTTGTTTAGTGGATTTCCAGCCATCTGTGGTCCACAGTATAGCTACACACCTGCTGGGACATAGCAAGCACAGCATTATATGAAGCCAGCCTCACAGCTAATGCCAGTTCTTCCACACATCCACACCGCCCACCAACTGGCATGGCACACACATAAACACGGGTGTGCATGAGCCCGTGTGCCCTGTACCTCCTGCCAGTCTCCACTGTGGTTAATGGAATTGTTACTATGAGGTTTAAATCACATTATTGGGGCCTCCCTGGTGGCTCAAATGGTAATGAATTTGCCTGCAATTCGGGAGACCTGGGTTTGATCCCTGGGTTGGGGAGATCCCCTGGAGAAGGGAACGGCTACTACTACTACTACTAAGTCACTTCAGTGCGACTTAGTGCGCACTGTGCGACTCTGTGCGACCCCATAGATGGCAGCCCACCAGGCTCCCCCGTCCCTGGGATTCTCCAGGCAAGAACACTGGAGTGGGTTGCCATTTCCTTCACCAATGCATGAAAGTGAAAAAGTGAAAGTGAAGTCGCTCAGTCGTGTCCGACTCTTAGCGACCCCATGGACTGCAGCCCACCAGGCTCCTCCATCCATGGGATTCTCCAGGCAAAAGTACTGGAGTGGGGTGCCATTGCCACTCCAGTATTATTCTGGCCTGGAGAATTCCATGGACTGTATAGTTTCATGGGGTCACAAAGAGTCAGACATGACTGAGCGACTTTCGCTTTATCATGCTAATAATAATAGCTAACTAACATCTATTCAGCACTTAGATACGTTTTGCTTCTCTGATATGTGCTTCACCTTCACTGTCTCTTTTAATCTTCCCAACAATTCTGTGGAAAGAATTTAACGGATGATGAAATGGAAACTTAGAGAGGTTAAGCAGCTTGTCTGAGGTCATGCCACTGGGATTGGAACCCTGACTCCAGAGTCCAGGCTCTCAGTCGCTCAGTTATAAAGTATAGGGAAGCAATCTATAAGTCATGAAGTGCTCTGCAGATCAGGGACCATTGCTGTGGCTGCTAACCCTCAATTCAAAGCATACCAAAGGATAATGAGGGGGATTGAAGTCCCCTGGTACCCCAGCCACACTCCATTTCTGGTTGGAGATAGATCTGTTATGCGTATGTCTGAGGGGTCTGAGGTTGAGGAGGTGGGAGTAGACAGACCTCAGTGTAACTCTCCGTCAAGAGTCCCCCTTTGAGCCCTGTTCTAATTTGTCTCTGAGCCAGGAGGCTAAAACTACTGAGGCAGAGGATGACATCGGACACCAGAGCACAGGAACCAACAGGATACACTTCTGAGCTGTAACCAGATTAAGGAGATAAGCAATAAATCAGTCCTCAGCTAATTCCCTTGAATTACCAGCACTTTCCTTTGGGCATAAAAGCAAGCAGTGGCTGATAATAGATCTCAGGAACTAAATCTTGAGACTCCAAAAGTTGCATGGCTAAATAGATTTTTTTTTTTTAAAGATCTTGCTATTTAATAACTTGCATCTGTGAACTATTGCATATTCTGGACAATCCAGCCTTTTTGAGTGCCTCTGTCCTCTTTCTAGTTTGATGATTATTAGTCTTATGGGAAACTATGGACATGCTTTCCCATCTCTGTTTCTGTATAAAAAATATAGACCTGGTTTAGGGGCATTTCTTCCATTGTCCACTGATGAAAAGGCACCTTCTGGGTTCCTGAGATGCCTACAGGGACCACCCTAGATGTGGTGTTCATGTGATGTTGGTTCGTGCTCTAAATTCAACCTCTCTTCATAACCAGTTTCTTAAAGTAACTTTCTCCATCAGAAAACATAGGTTGGGGCCTTTCCAAAGTCGAGAAATTTATCTTTCTTCTATTTAGTTTGTAATTGGTGAGTTAAGTCCTTTGTGATGTGGAAGAGGGACCATATTTATTTCAGTGATCAAAAGGAATACGTTAGGGGTTGGCGTGGTGCTGCTGCTCGTAGGACTTGGAAAGGTGGCCTCTTGATTTTATCTGTGGTGATCCCCAAGATCGATCACTGCCCTCCTTTTTTTTCTAATTTCAGAAGGTGTGTTTGCAGTCAGCAGACTGTTACAGTTCTGCAGTTGCCCTCAAGAAAATGCTGGGTCGGCTGAACTTGACTGCGTGGGTGATACTTTCAACATGTAAAACATAATCCCTCGCTGAAACCTTAAATTATCCAAACTGAAAGAACTTTCTGGGTCTAACTGGTTTTTCTCAGTGAGTTGGTTTGTGTTTGTTTGCTTCATTTCTCCAGTTTTGGCCTTTGAGCTGATTCTTCTGAGTTTCGTTCCTATTTCAGGTCGGTTTCGCCTTTCAGTTCCCTTCTTCCACCTTAGCCTAATAGAGTTTCATTTCCCCATACACAGTGTGCCTGGGGCAAGGTGGGAGGGCTTCATAACTAAGTCTGAAATTAGGAGATTTCCTGAAATATGACCAAAATATTGGACAATAAGGGGAAGAAAGCAATTTAAGAACAAATCTTTCAGTAGGGATCTTTTGCCCCTCATCTTCTTCCTCTATACGTAATGATATTGAAATAGATCATAGTTCTCAGTTCAGGCTACATGTTGGAATTACTAGGAACTTAAAAAAAAAAAAAACAAGAAAACTGATACCTCTGTCTTACTCAGACCAGTTAACTAGAAAATCTAGAAATGGATGTTATGCTTCGTACTTTCTTTTGATTGTTTCTCAGGTGATTTTTTTATGTGTAGCCAGGGTGGGACCTATGGCTTGCTTGCTGAGGACTCTCTTCTGACCATCAGATTATTGTGCTGGTGGTACCTTTGTCACAGCAGCAGGAAGAACTAGGGTATTGTGTCTGTTGGAGTGATGGTTACATCTCCTGTCAAATTGTCTCCCTTGGGTGGGTAAATAATGTTTCTGAAATAGTCTTTGTTTTACAGCTGATCATTGGGATTATTTTCACCTTAAACTTCTCACCACTTCCTTGCAGAGCTCTCTCTCCTTGCAGGGAGGAGTGGGAAGCTGGCCCATGGAGAGCGATGCAGAGAGCTGAGCATGTGTCTGTGCTCAAGGATGTTAGCTCAGCCTAGCCTCTGAATGATCACCTGGAGCCTGTCTGTAAGCCCAAGCTCTTGTTGCAGCAATGGCCCATGAAACCAAATTCTGCATCTCAGCCAACTGACCTCATTTCTAAGAAAGGAGTAGAACCCAGTGGATTTCATTAATTTTAAATGTTCAGATGGTTAATCTGAGCCAATCTGAGGTTTATACATCTCCTCTTTCCCTGCTCTTGTCTGCAGCCCTGTCAACCCAAACATGATCGAAGCACAGAATGTAACCCAAACTATAAGTGTGGTGTGGGATAACAATATACTTTTTAGTTATTCCACAATTAGCAGACCCGGACTTTTTTTTTTTTTTTTTTTTTTGAAGGTGTGTGGGGAGATAGCTAGAGGTCTTCAGAATATTTTCTAACGTGCAATGTAACATTGAATGCTGACTTCTCCTATGCCATTTGTCAGAAGTTTCCACGGCACCAGTTTCAGAAATGAAGGACATGGAAAAAGAAGCAAGGAGCCTCAAATCGGATTTAAATTATGTTTGTGGATATCAAAACATTTCAATTCTTTGCAAATGGCTGATAAATTTGATTTGATATCTGTTGTACATGAGGTCTTTCATATTGAGGCTAATTATAAAAATGTCCACAACATTTGTGACTATCTACTGTGTGCCAGGAACCAACTTAGAAACTTTACATGAAATTGTCTTTAATCTTTACCACAGAGTACACAGTGTTGTTTTAATTTTACTGATAAATGAAGCAAAACTAAAACCGAAGCTAAGCAAGTTTATAAAACTTGTCCAAGGTCACACAAGATAGCAAAGAACAGAGCTAGGAGTCAGTCCAAGTCGGTCTGATCTCCATATTCTCGCCAGCACCCACATTCTGAAGGGTTGACTAGTCCCCCATCCAGAGAATGTGCTCTTTGAGGGGAAGGCAGAGAGGGGTTACAGTGCTCTCATTAGGTCTTCTGGATATTAGGTTTCATGAGGTCTTAAGAACAACCTACTCTATTTTTGCTGGAAATTTATTTCATATCCATACTGCTTTTGAACTGAGCTTTGACAATCATAACTGCATATGAGTTTCTAAGTGTACAAGTGGGTGGTGGAGCCGTTGTCCTCCCCAGCCCACTCCCTCCTTTTTCCCTAAAGGGAGAAAACCAGAGCAAAGGAAAAGCGGTTGCCTTGTTTATATTTTAAGTGTTTTCTGTGGCAGAGGGCTGGGACCCAGCCAGGCCTTCTGACTCCTGGTCCAGTGCTCTTTCCATCACTTGTGACTAATGGTCAATCTTTATGCACAGCCTGGCCTCACAGTTGTACCCTGGCTGACCCAAATCATCAAAGACACAGAAGTAAAGAACTGGACTAGCTGGTCAGACCGGTTTTCTGGGCTTTATCTCTCACCTTGGCCAATCCACAGTCCTACCAAGCTGCTGAACATTTTTTTTTTTTTCCTATTTCCCTTCCTGGCATGTTCTCCTGGCCTGTTACCACTCTAGCAAATCCTGCCCATTTCAGAACCCACCTCCTCAGGAACTCCACCTTGATTAGAGCCTCCTACTTGGTACATCCCTTAGTTCCTAACAGGTTTTTATCTGGACAGTACAACTCGTTTAGCACTTCCCACATAGAGGTTTGAGGTTTGTTCAGCTCTTGACTATATGTGCAGCTGGAGAGTGCCAAGTAGAGGGCGGGAGGTGGAGGTGGGAGTGATTGGCGTGGCTACGAGTACGCAGTTGGCCCTACCAGGTATGCACAGGCCATTTGCGTTTCTCTGGTTTACTACAGAGTATAGTATCTCAGTGGTTACCAGGGTATGCTGTGAAAGAAAAAGAAATTATTATTTTAAAACCAGGGATGGGTCAAGAGTTTCCCATTGAGGCTGGACTGTGGGAGTGGAGCCCAGAGAAGTAAAGACTATGCAAACTTGTTCTTGGGGGAGCTGAATCAAGGCTTTAAGAGTGTATTTAACAGTTCTATCACCATCAACAATCGGATTTGGCAGAAAAATAGAGCAGACAGTTCTGAAGAGTGAATCTGGGTGTCAGAACTTAAAGGTCCTGAACCGAACTCAACTATTGAGTTGCTTTTAGCTCTTCAGACCGTCATTTTTTGTTAAGAACCATTCATTCATCTTCTGAATAATCACTAACTACTTATTTGGGGCAAGACACATTGTTGTGACATATAGAATAGGATGGTGAAGATATGGGGTCTGTCAAAAAGATAAGTTAACAGGATACAAACAATAAAATACATACAGGAAGTGCTCAATAGGCAGGATAATGAGGAGGGAGAAATTATTCTGTACTGGGTGGAGCCTCATTTACAGAAAATTTTCATTGATAAATTTAACTGGGTCTAAAAGATGTATTAAATAAGTGGCGTTAGGGAGGGAGGCATCCTAGTCCAAAAGTAAGGAAGTGTTCCAGGCACTGGGGGAACAGTGAGTGACCACACGGGTTGAAATAAATCTTGAGATTCTGAAATAGTAGTTATAGTGGACATTGAATGCCAGGTCATGGAAATCAAATTTTGATGGGTAGAGGGGATGTATTAATAAGACAGATCAATGGGGTATAGCATCCCAGGACCTTCATGTCTAAAATGAAAAGAGTTAAGTGACTGCTCCTTCTTAGCCCCCTGGTATGTGGTGAGGAACAGGGAGGTGACTGACATTGAGGCATCTGTATCCCTGAGGTGGAAGCAAGCATCCCAGCTACATACAGCATATATGTGGATCGGTCGTGTCTGACTCTTTGTGACCCCATGGACTATACAGTCTGTGGAATTCTCCAGGCCAGAATACTGGAGTAGCCATTCCCTTCTCCAGGGGATCTTCCCAACCCAGGGATCGAACCCAGGCCTCCTGCATTGCAGGCAGATTCTTTACCAGCTGAGCCATGAGGGAATTCTAAGAATACTGGAGTGGGTAGCCTATTCCTTCTTTAGCGGATCTTCCCAACCCAGGAATTGAACCGGGGTCACCTGCATTGCAGGCGGATTCTTAACCAACTGAGCTATCAGGGAAGCCAACATCCAGCATGAATCTGGGTTATTCAAGGTTGATGGTTACTATATATGAACGATTTGGAAATTCTGGAGGGATGATAAAATGACAATAAACATTAAAGCTGTGAAGCCCTTTCTCCAGTGCTCTTCCAATGCGTGCTGAAAGCCAGAATTTAAATAATCTTGAGAAATATTCTTAAGCTTCTGATACCATTAATTACTATCTGACCTCTTAGTCACATTTGATATATGTGGTCTTTCCCTCCTTGAAACATTCTTCCCTTGGCTTCCGGAATGGCACTCTCTTTGTTCTCCTAGCTCACTGCCCGCTCTTTTTCTGAATCTCCTGCTGGTCTCTCTTCATCTCCCTGACCTCTAAACCTTGGAGTACCCTAGGACTTAGTTCTCCAACCTCTCTTCCTTCTGTTATGCTTTCTCATGCATTGAGTGTCATCTACACACAAAAACACTCAAATGTTTATCTCCACCCTGGATCTACCCACTGAACTCTAAATTCATATGTCTATTCTGTTTTTCAGTGTAACTAGAATGATCCTTTAAAACATCAGTCAAATTAGGATATTCTTCTGCTCCAAACTCACCAATGGCTCCACATTTCTTTCATGTAAAAATCAGCTCTTGGGAGTGACCTACAGAGTCCTAAGTGAGTTGGCCTTGTTACCCGTCTGGCTTTATCTCATTCTGCCCCACCTTACAGAATACTCTGAGCACCATCGCTTCTGACTTTCTCTGTTCCTCTTGCCTTAGTTTTATATCTAGTACTTATCTCTGTCTGATGTACCATGCATTTCACTTGCTTCTTTACTTATTACCGCCTTTCTCTGTTCGAATGAAAGCTCTGAGAACAAGGGCGTGGCCCTGCTCACTCTGTGTCTTTGTATTAGAACAGTGCCTGGCACATAGTGGTCACTGATCAATGGCTCAATAAGTATTTATAAAATGATTCATGAAATGAGCTTCTCTGAAAACAGAACTCAGGCAGTCTGGGTTAGGATCTAGCCAAGGATGAATTTTGTCAATGGTCACAGCAAAAGATAGTCTACAATGTAGAAGCCTTGAATTGAGACCAGGTTTTTCTGCAAATGTGCTCTGTGGTTTGGAGAAATTTGGGAGTAAATCCATTTGTGTTGCATGGATGCTAATGTCTTACCTACAAGACAGAAGTAAAGATCAGTTGAGGAGATAGATACACTTCTGCCAAGTAGATGGCTGATCCTTTCCCCTCTCTGTAAAAGGAACTAGGTTGGCTCTTTCCTGCTAGGAGAAGGGTATGTGTCCAGTACATTTTGTTTGTCTTTCTTTGGCATAAGATAGTAACATGGGGGTTTTGTTGCTGTTGTTGTTTCTAGCTTTAAGCAGAGATTTTGTGGGTGGATGTTAAGGCATTTGGCTTTTGGAGGGATGGTTTCTTATTTTATCCTTTCTTGTTTATGTAGGTATTTTTTGGGTTCTGTTTTAATGTGATAAATGGCTAGCGACTTCCCTGAACCCTGTGGAAATGGTATCCAGGCTACAGAATAATTATTTAGTGAATCTCGGATCCAGTTTATGTTGGTGCAGATCAAATTAATCATTATTAGTCATGCCTTCACTGACAGTAACCTCATCCCTTGCAGAAGTGCTCCTCTTTTATTAAGAGATAATAGCTGTGAGGAATGGCTGAGCCCCACTCTGGTTACATTGTACGGTGGCTTTCCCCATATCTTGTCAAGAGAGATAAAAGCACATAACCAGGTTAAAATCCAAAACAAAGCCACCCGTGAGGTGTTCTCTCTTTCTGCTACTGCTGCCTACCACAGGAATTCAAGTTCCAGTATTAAAAAGTAAAGAAAAGGAAGGAAAAGGCGAAAAGAAATGTGCTTCCTTCTCAAAAGGAAGAACATAAATAATTGTAGTAGCAATTAGAACAATCCTTATGGTGTGGTGTTTACTACAGGAGGACTAAATCTGCATGCTCGCTACCCTGGTTCCCCTGCCCATACTTGGATTTTGGGAACAGCGGTCTCCATATCTCCACACCCCTCACTATGTTAAGATATCTCCCAATCCAAAGTGTGTGTGAAATGGCTTCCCAGAACAAGGGAAGCCTGGAAAAAGTTGATAAAGGAGCCTCCTCTTCAGCTTCAGTCCAATTTGAAATGTAGAACATTTGGAAAATAGAGAAGGAGGTGATAGGCAGGCAGAAAACAGGGAATCAGGGTACCCAGCCTCCATTACGGTTGTGAGATTTTAGGAAAACTCTTTACTTCTTGGATCCTCGTTTTTCACATCGGTAACGTGGAATGGTCACATGGAATATTATTTAGCCTTAAAAAGGAAGGACATTCTGAGACATGCTACAATGTGGATGACCCTTGAGGACATTAAGCTAAATGAAACACGTCGGTCACAGAACAGACACTATATGATTTCGCTTATGAAGTACCTAGAGTAGGCAGATTCACAGAGACAGAGTAGAGTGGTGGTTGATGGGAAGTGGAGACAGGGGTAGGGAATTGGGAATTTGTGTTCAGTGGATACAGTTTCAGTTTTACAAGATGAAAAGAGGATGGATGTTGGTGATGTGAGGACATCGATGTGAAGGTACTTAATGCCACTGAAATGTACACTTAAAATGGTAGGTTTTATATTATGTGTATTTTACCATAGCTAAAAGTTTTCAATTAAAAAAGGAATAGTAATAAACTCTAAGAATTATATCTTAGAGTCTAAAACTTATTGTAGTCCCTCAGGTGCTGGAGAGTCATTAAGTGAAGAAAGCAGTGGAGGCCAATCTATAGGGTCCTAATATATTTGGAAGTAAGCATCATACTTCAACTAGCATATGTCTTTGAAGGTCTGCTTCATGAAAGGGAGGATTTTAGGTCTGGTGCTCTCACAGAGCAGATTTAGAACCAATAGGTAGGAGTGACAAGAAGGCAGAACTTTGTATTAAGAATAGCTTTCTTTTTAAAATAAGTAAAAAGGCTGTCCAAGATGAATGAGCTTCCCCAGGAAGAAGTCCCCTCCCTCTAGCAGAGGTGTCGAGCACATGTGGTCATGAGCAGGCTCCTTTCCACTCCCGTGGAATGCTGGATGACGTACCACTAAATTGTCTGCCTAAGGTTCTGTGGTCCTCTGTTCCTTCCCGGTCATGGCTTGAATGCTTTTTTTCATTCCCCCGAATAACAGCATCTATTACTACAAAGAAAAACACCGCTCTGAAGTTATTAAGGACTCCACAGGTTATATGGTAGTGAATTGAATTGTCTAGGGACAGATTAAATCCATTTTATTCTCAGGCAAGTCACAAACTGTAACTTGGACCTCAGGGGTTTCTAGGTCAGCATAGGGAAGGAAATCAGCAACTCTGCTCAACCAAATTGGTATCAAGCTTAGGAAATCTTTACCTCCTTAAGTTGGTTATATTAAATGCTTGTGATTAAAAGACTTACAAAAGACTTCATGGGTAATTAAATTGCATTAAGTATTATATATGCTTATAACTTAGTGATTAGTGCCAATATAGGCCATAGGAATCATAATTCTGGGCTAGATGTATACTGTTTGATACAGTGTGAAAGTCCTGTTATTCCTCAAAAATTTGACATTATCACATTTCCAAGGTGAATATCAAGTGCTTTTTGTGTAATTCTTGGGAATAAAATGAAATAACTTTATTTTATAGGGTCTGTCTCAGAGGGCCTTTAATATATTATTTTCTTGGGCTCATCAGTCTTCTCCCCCAAAGTTAATGAAGCGATAAATTCAAGGCACAGTCCACTCTGGAACAGACTTGGTGTCCCTAAACTTTTGGTGAGATGAAAACTGGAATCTCAAAGCATCTGCTAACTACCTTTATCACATTACTCACTAAAGTTTTGGAATATTCCAGTGCATTGCCTTTCCCATAACAGAGTGTGAGCTTCTTGTGATGAGGATTCCTGTTACTTTGGCCTCAATGTCTCTGTATACCAGCAGAGTGGATGTTCAGCAAATTAGAGGATGAATAATGAAGGCGAAAGTCTGTGAACCCACAGCTGGTGTCAGGGTGGCTGGTGGTCTTTAAAATGTGATTTGGGGAGTCCTGAATGCCTCCGAGCCCAATGTTGGGTACCAAGAGATTGCTAAATGGATAGGACCCCTTTCTAACCACAGAGCTCTGCTTTTATCTCTTTTACGTATTAGGATCCCATGTAAAGTTTTCTGTAAAAGTATTCTGAAAAACACATACACACAAATACTCAAAACATCGGAACTGCTTTCAGGAGGTGTTTGTGTGTATGTGCATATCTGGTGTGTTGGCTATTACAGAGCTTGGGGTAAGAGACAATGTTTGCAAGTTTCTTCACTTGGTTTAACTCTCTATTAAGTGTTGTTTTTTTTTTTTTTTTGCCTAGTCTGGAAGTGGGCTGGCTACAATACAAACTGCTTCATTAGAGATCTGTCAAGACTAGCTAAGAATTTTATTCATGTTTACCAAGTTTTGGGTGATTACCAGGTGTTTTGTTCTTTTCCTTCTAAGGAGATTTGAATTTCCCATTAGTGGATTTATAGTCATCAGTGCTTAACCATATCAGACAATGAATTACCATTCAGTAATAAACCTACAGTTTCTAAATTGTTTGCAAACCCCATACAATGTATAGAGAGATGTATTTCACCAAGGACTTTGTTACTTTGACAGTTGCCCCTGGTGGCTCAAGAAAATCCTGTGGAAATCCTTAGGAATAAGACAAAGACTTCTGGCTCTGTAGTCATCCACCGTACCTACAGGGAGGTGATGGAGTGATGTACTGATGGACTCCTATCTCTCTGCAAAGGGCTGTGTGAAGAGAGATGGGCAGTGTGACTTGTGGCTATACTACACCAATTTGTGGCTTTCTTTAAGCGACAGAGGAAGAAGGTACACTAGGAGTGGGGGAAAGAGAAGAAATAAGCTGGAGGGTTAGCTCAGTGATCAGAGCTGAACCTGCGCTCCCAAGTGTCTGACTCTGGGCTTTGGTAAGGTAGCTGATCCAGAAGAGGAATTCTCACCTGTGAAGAGTTCAAAGGGCCCACAGTTGGATGCTTCCCATGGGAACCAGGATAGATCCCTTCTACTTAACACATTCCACCACCCCCCTTTTTAAAAAAACTTTTTCTGTCTTTCTTTCCATGGTAGCTCAAACTCAGAAATTTCACCTAGCCTGAAACTGATATTTACTGCTTACTACTGGTTCTAAAATCCTCAAATCCCTTGGGAGCAAAAAAAAAGGGGTGGGGGAAAGAAGTCCTGATACTTTATTCACACTGCAATATGGTCTTGTCAAAATATGCTTTTTAGTTCTACTGGATAAATAATTTCTTAGTGATATGTCAGTTAGAAGAGACCCACCTAGATGATCTTGACTCAGATCAAGTTCTCCTGAAGATTCTGATCTTCTAAATGCTTTCTCCTTTGCTTCTATTTTACGTGGAATTCAGTGTCTGAAAGTATGTATTGAGATAAAAGTGAGAATGGGGAGTAAAAAAATTAAAAATTTTATTCTTTCCTATGATTATTCTTTGGAGAAGGCAATGGCACCCCACTCCAGCACTCTTGCCTGGAAAATCCCATGGGCAGAGGAGCCTGGTAGGCTGCAGTCCATGGGGTCACTAAGAGTCGGACATGACTGAGCGACTTCACTTTCACTTTTCACTTTCATGCGTTGGAGAAGGAAATGGCAACCCACTCCAGTGTTCTTGCCTGGAGAATCCCAGGGACGGGGGAGCCTGGTGGGCTGCCGTCTATGGGGTCGCACAGAGTTGGACACGACTGAAGTGACTTAACAGCAGCAGCATGATTATTCTTATAAAGAAATCTGGTAAAAACAAAGAGAAAAAGAAATCACATATAGAACTCCCTTTCCTTTTCACCATATGTCATACAGAAATTCACTTAGGGCCACCCTTGTGCTGTCATGGAATGGAGAAGACTGATGGCTGACTGGCAGTCTTGTATGCATGCATATGTATGCAATTGCCATGAGGATCCTCTTTCCTCATTGGCACCTGGCACCACCTGTGTACCTGCGTGCCATCTAGACCATGCAAACAAAGACACCCCAGTTTCTTTGTGGGCTCACTACAGACATTTAATCACAGAAATTACAGATTTTTTACTCTCAATGCTGCCATCAGAGAAAACCCAAGACTGTTCCTCACTGCTAGCAGATCCTGAAAGTTTTTCAAAAGTAAAAGGAAAATATTCTCTCCAACTCTTCTTCCCCTCCTCTCACCCCAGTTGAGAAATAAAACACAAAAGATATATATTCTTTGGGAGAGACTCTGGTTTTTGTTTTTGTGTTGTTGTTTTTTTTAAACTACAGTGTCACCGACTGGTAATGGATTTGTCCCTAAGAAGAGTTTCTGTAGAAGTAATTAAGAAAGAACAGGATAGCCTTGTATCCAGCATATTCAGGAGAGGGCAGGCACAGAACCAGGAATAAAGACTGAGTGGAAGCTGGGAGCCTGGAAAATACAGCGTTTCCTGGAATTGCCCTGAGATGGTGGAGTAATAGCCGTACCCTACCTAACTCTAGATCAGTTTGCCATCATGCATGTTCTACTTTGTTTAATTGAGTTTTTATTTTTCATCTGTTGCTTGCTTTAGGTTGTCCTTTCATTCTACAATTTTGGTACTTTTTGTAGTGTCTTTGGGATTGCCAATGGATTATTCCTTTTATCAGTGGTACAAATGAAATGCCTCAGTCTTTTTGTTTTTTTTTTAGTACTTGCTGGAACAAAATATTCCCCAGTCTCAACTGTTCAGAAACAGTTTACAAACATTTTTTTGAGTCATTTCTTCAAAAGTTTTCAGTAACTTAATACAGATGTCAGGTAAACCAAATTCTATTATTATCAGAAAGTAGGAGAGACATTATAGACAGAAAGTAGTCGGCCACATATTTTATAAAAGTGCTCCTTGGAAGAAAAGCTATGACCGACCTAGACAGCATATTATAAAGCAGAGACATTACTTTGCTGACAAAGGTCCGTCTAGTCAAGGCTATGGTTTTTCCAGTAATCATTTATGGATGTGAGAGTTGAACCATATAGAAAGCTGAGCGCCGAAGAATTGACGCTTTTGAACTGTGGTGTTGGGAGAAGACTCTCGAGAGTCCCCTGGACAGCAAGGAGATCCAACCAGTCCATCCTAAAGGAAATTAGTCCTGAATATTCATTGGAAGGACCGAGGCTGAAGCTGAAACTCCAATACTTTGGTCACCTGATGGGAAGAACTGACTCATTGGAAAATACCCTGATGCTGGGAAAGATTGAGGGCAGGAGGAGAAGGGAACGACGGAGGATGAGATGGTTGGATGGCATCACCGACTCGACGAATATGAGTTTGAGCAAGCTCCAGGAGTTGGTGATGGACAGGGAGGCCTGGCGTGCTACAGTCCATGGGATCGCAAAGAGTCGGATACAACTGAGTGACTGAACTGAGGGTGGTAATAGGAAAAGATGGTTTGGAGAAGGTGCAGGGATGGAGGCGTGCCTCCAAGACCCAAGATTGTCATTTGAACACAGTGCAGAGAACTGCACGACACTCTGAATGGGGCTTCTGAGACAGCTGTGGCTCATGGTTGGTAGCTATCACAGTGGCCTGCTGCAAACTGGGCTGCCTGTCCTGTAGTACATGCAAGGAGGCCAATACTGTGATCTCTAATTTCCTCTAACACCTACTTGTAGAGACTGCTTTTCACATTGCAGACTGCATCAGAATTACCTGGGAGCTTTTGAAAAAAAAGTACAGAGTCTCAGGATATACTCCAGACCAACTGAATCAGAATTTCTGAGGGTGTGACTGGGGGAAACACATGCTCGCACACAAACATGCACACGTGCACACATTTTTACATTCCCCGGGTAGGCAGGTGAGCAGCAGCATGGGAAACAGAGGGAGTGGACAGAGAGCTTACCCTTGCCAGTGGGCCAAGAGCAGCTGTCCAATCTAGTAGGTTCCCCTTAAATGTGTGGGGCTCTGCAAATGGGCATTATTCATCTGGGGCCTCAGGCAGAGATGGGATCTCCATGCATCTGGACATGAGGGTGGTGGGGACAGAGCCCCCCAGTGAGAAGGACCCACATGCAGAGGAGCCCATTAATCTCCAGCCTCCCTTGGGCTCCTTGGGACCAAGCTTTGCCTGGGAAAGTCAGCTGAGGGCGGAGGCAGCGTTGTGCCCTGCTTTCTCATCAGCATGTGACCCTTCCGGTTCTTATCAGAATCTGTGGGTACTTCCTGCTGACAGGGCTCCCGAGGGGCAACAGAAACAGAAGCCTGCTGGGAAGGGAATGGAGGAGAAGCTCTGTATTGTGGATTCAGTATCAGTTCTGTGGTTTCCCCCCAAGGGATAAATATTGTGCTTTGCAGCTTATATGATGGAACAGACTTCCTATGTGTATGATTCCAGGAAGAGAGTTAATAAAACCTCTTGATACCTTGCCTCCATGGCAGCATTTATTTGTCTAGCAGTGAGGCTGTGTGCTGTTCATACAGTACTGGTGTTAGGTTGACATTTGCTTTGACCTTTAAACTTTCTGCTTCCTCCTTCCCCGTCCTCTCCCCGACCCACCTCCCCGCCTCCTGTTGTTCCTCAGCAAGTGAGTTTGATCTTCTGTGACCTGGGCTTTTCCACAGGTTGACTCTCCCAGGCTTGGATGGGGTGGGGTGCAGGCTTTTCCTCTTTTCTCTGCACAAAGGTCATCGTAGGACTGTAAAATTATTGTCTGGTGGCAGCACAAGCAGCATTTCTCATGTGGGGAGTGTGGAGAGCTTGTTTATTCTTTAAATAAGAAAAGGAAAAGAAAACACCTCCAGAATCCACATCTGCTGTGGGCTGTGCAGGGCTGGGCTTCCCACCTTGGCTGCAAGAAGGCCCGCTGCTCCTTGGACCCCGGCCCCAACCCAGCAGGGATGGGGAGCTGCATCTCAGGGGAGCCTGGTGCTTGTCAGGGAAGGAACATTCTTGGCTCCGAGGCATCTTCAGGACCTGGGGGTATTTTCATAAGGGTGTAACCCCAGGGCTAAAGGAAAATTCCACTCTTGGGAAGTATGATACCTCTGTTCTTGGTCATCTTCTCAAGTTGCTGTGTGTCGTGCTTTTAACTCTCAGGCTTTGCACTGGGACTGATAGAGTTTGAATTCAGCTCTACTGACGAACCTTAGATAGGTTATGTAGGGTTTCTCCACCTTGATTTTCTCATCTGTTCAGTGGGATTCATGGGGTTATCTTGAGAATTAAATATCATGATATATGTATAAATGCATGGAATAATAGCTGGCATAGAATAGGCACTGAAAGCGTGTTAGACCCCAATATTATGATTCGTCCTTAAGTATCTCTTACTTAAAAGAATCTTTGATTCTATTTGTATTTTTAGGATGCATTTGAACTTTTGAAAATATGGATTTCCGTGTAGAAATATCTAGGAGGGGTTCACGTGTTCTTTAAATTCCTTTTACTTTCAATCATGTCTGTTGAAGTCAAGAGGTGCTTTCTTCCTGCAGATCCAGATGTGTTGCTATCTCTCCTCTTCCTCCCTCATCCACTCATCTACTGCTACTATTGAATAGTGAAAGTTGCTCAGTTGTGTCCGACACTTTGTGACTCCATGGACTATGCAGTCCATGGAATTCTCCTGGCCAGAATACTGGAGTGGGTAGCCGTTCCCTTCTCCAGGGGATCTTCCCAACCCAGGGACTGAACCCAGGTCTCCCACATTGCAGGTTGGTTCTTTACCAGCTGAGCCACAAGGGAAGCCTGAGAATCCTGGAGTGGGTAGCTGTTCCATTCTCCAGTGGATCTTCCCAACCCAGGAATCGAACCAAGGTCTCCTGCATTGCAGGCGGATTCCTTACCAATAGGGAAGCTCACCTATTGAATAAGGGTCCATAATTATCCATCTGTGGCCTACAGCAATTTTTTAAAAAGTTGTAGACTGTAGAGGAAGCCTGCTCACCAAGGGCTCCTAGGTTTGCGGCCTACAGAAGAGACTCACCCAGCTCTCCCTGCTGGTGGTTCCTGTGCTCCTTAGAGAGAACACATTGGTGGAGGGAGGCCTTGGTGGCTTCACCCCTAACCTGTGGGTCTTAATTGCAGATATGCCCTCAAAGATATGCCTCATGGAAAGGCTGGCTCAGGCCAGGCACAAAGGAAAGGGTAAGAAGGAGGCCCGAGCAGAGCTGCCAACTGGGGAGGATTGTACAGGTTGCCAGGCAGTTGCCCACTGTGGACAGTGTGCTGAGGTTTTGTTTTAATACATCTGTGCTACATCAGCAGAAAGTTCTTTTCTTCTTGCTCTCAGAATGTAGAGTAGTGATAGTTGGGATGTCTTGGAACCTCACTCTTTAAGTGCTTATCCCTGACTGATGGGAACCAAAACCAACAAATAAGTAAACAAATGTCAGTCCAGATGCTAGGGGCCTGCAGAATATCTCAGGCTAACTGAAGAGAATGTGTGGTCTTAAGCTAGGTTCATACTTCAGAATCTAAGTAAATAATACTATTTCTGTCTCTCCATTTCCCCCTGCTCTTTCTGGATGTGTATGTATTTGTTTCTTTCTTGGCATGGCCTGATGAGACAAAAAGGCAGAGCTCTTGGATGACATGATAACATACTTTCCTATCCCTCCACGACCACTTCTCATAAGATAACATGGTCATTGAATCAGGTTGAAAACAAAACTATGAGCCAGTGGTAGATCATAGTTATTGAGGGGTAAGGTAAGAAGGAAGAGGGAGGGCCTGAGATTTATGTACTAACTTGGGTTGAAAATGTGCTTGGTTTGCTATAGGTGGTGGCTGTGACTTTGAAGATGTTCTTATTAAAAGGAGGATAGTCTTTATTGCCTCCTTAGATGTAGGCATGAGTCTCAGCAGTTAGGGGAATTTCAGTTGGAATGAGGGGTGAGGGTATGGAAACTCCTATCCAGGGAGCTTCAGTGAAACATATGTTATGACTTCTGTCATTGGAAGTACCCTCTAGAAGAGCGTGTTAGTGTGTGTGTGTGTGTGTGTGACCTGAATATGTGCATCATGTAAAAGATCTACAAAGACATTCTGATGACCTGCCTCTGATCTTTACCCCTTGCCAACGTGAGCATTCAGGGAACCACTGGTATTTATGATGTTCACTAGGTATGACATATGCAGGAGATTAGCAAGACTTGTCATGCAGAATGTGACTTGCGAGTAGATGATTTGTGGATGTGGAGGGACTGCCTGGGACTATGGAAACTTGAAGCTGGAGGTAACTTGAGGGTTATCTAATCACATTCCTCTACAGGCATTCTGGAAGATACTTTTCAACCTCAGCTTGAAAAATGTTAAGCAATCCAAGAGAGTCCAAGCCAGGAACTGACCCTGGGTCGTCTGATCCCAGAATTCACACTCCTGACACTTAGGCATCCAGACAAATGATAGTAACCGCTCAATCTGGGTTAATCACATATCCCTAGGTACTTAAAATGAATTCATGGGATTCTACATTTTTACTTGGGTTTTATTTTAAATCAAATCACTTCAAAGTTGGCACAGTGCTTTGCAGAGAGGATAATGACAAGGTCTCTGGAGGTAAATTTAGAATTTTTTTTTTTCCTGAAAATGCTAATGAGAAACTCTGAGAATGCCAATACTTCCAATCAGTGCACCTTGCCTTTCTACCGAAATTCTCGCCAGAAATTAAAACCCTTGGCCTGTGACCTGGATCATTTTTCTTTTAATTGCTATTGGAAAGTGATTCCAGTACTTATTCATTCAAAATATTTTTGACCAGTTACTTTATACAGGCTCTGTAAAAGGTCCTCCACATATAAATTTGAATAAAATACTCTTCCTCTCCTCAAAGGATTCACCATCTTCTGGGAGAGACAACATGGATATTTCTGTGTGACAAATGTAGTTAGCAGGATACACGAGGTGCTATGGGAACAGAGCCTGGGAAGCCAGGAAGGTTTCCAGAGGAGGTAATATAAGGTTATGATGTCTAGACTCCTCTCTCTTTCTCACTTGTGTGCCTATAAGAATTCAGTGCTCAAATTTTTGGTTACTTTTTTCTGACGTAGCTTCCTCTATAGCCATGTTTTCAACAAAGGAACTAAGCACAACTTTTGTCTACCTTAGTGTCTCACCTCTTTTCTATAGTAGTTTTATTTTACCTCTTAATTCCCTTACTCAATCCAAGTAATTAGGATGGAGCTTAATTTTCAAATTTAGATCAGTTGAGGAATTCCCAAGCTTGGAAAGCTTTTTTTTTTTTTGGAACACATTAACTTTTGATCATTCCTTCAGTATCTTACCCTGAAAAATAATGAGTTATAGATATTGAATTTAAAATGATGGAATTGGAGACTACCAGGTTTCGAAGGGTCATTAAAGGCCATCTTACTGAGTGCTTGTGTATTATACATGATGCAGCTCTCACCTAGGTGAGCCTAGCTCAGTCACTCAGCTAGTTAGGCTTGGGTGGATCTCTGCTCAGACCACTTTCTTTTTGATCCCCATCAGTTTGATCTCTACCTAAACTGTTTGGATTGTGGTCACCTCTAGAATGATGATGATTAAGTGCCCTTCAATATTCAATGACTAAGTCCATTTTAAGTGAATAGCTATTTACTTATACCCCTCTTTTATCTCTTATGAAGTTGTGAGGTATGATCATCTATGTGCTGCTTCCCTGTAAATTAGGAGGGATAGTATGAATAGTCACCCACTCGTACTGGCAGTGTGTGGATAGGCAGTGAGGCCTGGACGTTATGTCAAGAAGCTCTTTTTTAGAGCCCTGTCACCACTGGTCTTTTCTCCCTCTTCTCCTGTCCATGGTAAGTAGGCACCCAGCCCCAAGTGTTCACATTCAGTTGCTCCTGGTTCATGTCAGGACTTCAGGGCCCTAGCTCTTTGCTCCATAGCACAGCCCATGCTTTCAATGGATGGCCATTCAGACCTAGCCTTGATTGATTTTTTTCCTAAAAGGCCAAAGAGAATATGATTTCCGAACTAGACAGAATCTACTCTTATTTTATTTAGCAGCGCTGTGAGGTAGGGACTGTTAGGATAAGACTCTATCTAGAAAGTTAGAAACTCCCTAAGCCTGAGGGACAGGACATTTCATGGTAACTATTTAAGCTCCTGGGCTCCAGGGCAATTGGAAAGTACGTGTTAAGAAGCTTTCCTCTCTCCCTCTAATTCCCTGTATTTATCACTGAGCTGTGCCATTTGGGCTTATTCTTTATGCTGAAAGAAGCCCTGTCTTTTAATCTGTTAGCTAAGGGGAAAAAATGTAAAGAAATATAAAACATCCTAAATAATGGCAGTGAGAGATAAAATTCTGGGAGGACATTCAATGCTCAGATGTCCCTAACCTGAACAAGTGTATTCAAAGAGGCCCAGTTCTGATGCTAATCAGTTTAGTAGAGGGGATACTTGGTACCGGATCAGGAGAACTTGGGACTGGTCCTGGGTGTTCTCCTTACACTTTTTCTGTTTGTACCTCCATTTCCATCCTGGTAAAGTAGGGAGATTTTTTTCTTAGACTACATCCCAGGAGACCAGGAGGAGACAAGGAGTATAGAATGCTTTAGAAGTCAAAATGTGGGCAGTGGAAACCTGGTATAACTGTGTTCTCCTCAGGCCAACATCATCCTGATGTTGGTGCTTTTTCAGCATGGAGTTCTGCCTTCTCTCTCCTCCCAAATACAGGAGAAACTGAAGGTTAAAGTGTGAAGTGGCTTGCCTAGTATGTCCCCACTTAAAAGCGCAGAACTGGGGACACACTCAGCTCAGACTCTCACTGAAAGGCGGACTCTGTGTCTGGCAGTTGATAATCATCCCCTCAGCAGGGACGATATGTTGTGGTCCTTGTGGTCACCCCTGTGGTTGCGCCCTGTTTCTGCATGGCCCTCATGTTGCTTCCTGGCCCAGCACCGTCCAGCCTGCGTGTCCTTGTCAGGTGGAGAGAGCCACACCAGTGTGCCTCCTGCTGTTCTGCCCTGTCCCTCAGACTAGGCATCCTTTGCCTCGGGCTTCCTGAGCTGGTAAACTGAGTAAACAGGAGGCTCCTGGACACTGGTTAGGAGGAAGGCAGGGACTTGTGATAAGCTGAAATAGGCCCATTTTGGGGCCAACGATAAAAGTCTGATTTCTCAAACACTTTGTCAGTTCGGGCAGAACGGCACTGATTAGTACTTTCCATGGAAAAGCAAAAGCTGGGGGAAAGCCCTCCCAATTCTGAGCTTGATTATTATATTTACAATCTGAGCAAACTTTTGGAATGTCACCAGCAGATTCCCTGGGGCACAGTAATCAAGTTCCTTGTGTGTGGATGGGCTGGGGGCAGGCTAGTGTGTGCTCTAAGGCACCCTTATCTTCCAGGCCCCTCCTTCCCGTCTCCCTGAAGGACACAGGGCCAAGACTTGAGTTGTTTAGTTTGGCTTGAGTTTGGGAGCATGGATACTGGGCTGGCCTGGAGGAAACCCACTTGCTGATTGCTTGTCTCAAAGTGTAATAGCCTCTGGGAAACAGAGCCAGCTCTCCTCCTGTCCCTCTTTACATTTTCAGGTGACAAGCGGCTAGTGCCCCAAGACCTGGAGGTCCACTCAGCAGACTGCTAGACCTGGGAGAAACTCCTAATTATTCATCATTTTCCCTCGAGTTTTGTTCTGAGTACTTTGTAAACTTGGACTCAGTGTTGAAAGTTTCCTCAGAAGTTTGCTAGTGAGAAGTTGGGATCACTTGTTTGGCATATCCATAAAGAACGCTCAAGCACGGAATCCTAAGTATTCTTTACTTGTATCACTTGATTTTCTTTACTGGATCTTGTGAATTTTACTAAGAACACGATTTTTTAAGACATCAGTAGTTTATCTTTTCTGGGATCAGATGTGGAATTTTCTTATGTTGGCAAATCCAGGGGTGAGATACTATACTTTTCCAATAAGTGAGTCATTTTCTTTTATTCTCCAAAGTTCTTACTCTAGCTTTTGGCCCTTCCTTCACCCTCTTTTCAAGCTATCCGGGTGTCACAAAAGGAAGGCTGAGGAGCCTGTGGAGGTTGGAACTGTGGAATTTGTAATTCCTGCCCAAAGCCTGAAGCAGACCTGGGATCTCAACCCTGGAGCCCCTGCAGAGTCTGGGCTGCCTGCTGAGGTCTATTTACTTAGCCCCAGAACATTTAATCCTGTTCAGCATGGGGTGATGTCGGTGGGTCAGGCCTTGGAGCTGGGCAGCTGAGTGGAAGCTGAAGGATGAATGGCTGGTTGAGGCCGAGGTGTTGGGTGGCCGCTGAGCATTGGCTGGAGCAGGCTCCGAGCCACCGCTGCGTGTTGATTTTGTAGTGAGATCATTACCTTGCCTGGGTTGTTAAATGTGGTTTAATCTTCCTTAAGGCAGAGCTGGACAATGTTGCTTTTGTGACTTCAGAGAGTCACTAGAACGTTAGAGGAGGCCAGGTTTCCAGAATTCTACCAGGAGAAAATCACAACCCCTGTCAGAGAGTCAGGGGGTGGGTGATGCTTCAGTTCCCGTGTAATATGCACCACGTCACTGCCAGCAGAGCATCACACTTGATGGGGATGCTGGGAGGCAGGAGGGCACGCACCAGGCCCCCACAAAGTGCTTAGTGCCGGGGGAGACTTTGTTCACATAGAGCCCGGCACTCCCCCCAAACCAGAAATGGATGTTCCAGGAGTGCAAGGAACACGCCATTCGCTGAGGACGTCCAGATACATAACTGCCTGGGCTTGTGCTAGTTTCCTTTTGTGACCGGATGGAGTCTTAAATTATCTTTTTTTTTTAAACAGTAAGGGCCTGTCTGTGGGCCATTACTTTGGGGACAAACAGTTGGCAGGAGAGTTCGAGGACTAGGAGAGGGAGAAAGGGAAGGAGAGAGAGAAAAAGAGAGAAAGCTCTTTTATCCAAGCTGCCCATTTCATACTGCGGGAAAACTCTGTGAGGAGGTGGCTTTGGGGAAAAGTCTGAAGGCATTCTAGGAGCCTCTCCAAAGGTCGTCACCTCATTACCTTCCTTTACTGTCCTCTTCTTGCCTCTGCACATCTGCGTCAGACTCCTAAGTCACTGCATTTCCGTCCTGCTGCCTTTTATTTTTCTCTGTGGTTGTTTTTTTCTCTCACCTTGTCTTTATAGTCTAATGGAATAAAATGTAAATTACAGCCTCAAAGATTCTACAAACCACCAGAATCTCACACTGCCCTCCCCGCGTATACACACTCACACGTGCACATACTGTACTTTCCTAACACTTTGGGGCTACAGAATAGAGCTCCCTTCTTACTTGAGTGTGGGATACTCACAGCTTCTCTGCTCCCAGCATGACCTGTGCCATCAAGTTATTCAGAAACAAGAAACTCTCATGCAAACCAGTCTCCTCCAACTCTCCCAGGGAGGCACATGTTGCAGGACACCATTGTGCTCCATGATAATAATCCTCAAAAAGCTCCTTGCCTTTCCTCAGGTACCTTCTTGGTATCTTACAGAGGAAGAAAACGTATAGCTGGGCAGCGAGGAGCCCAGACCCCTGACTCCTTGTCTCCCAAGTCGTGCCTTTCCTATTTTGGAACTGTCATTTCTGTATTCTTTTCATCCTTTGGTACATGAAGTTTTAAATTACCCTCATCATTTTTTAGGATAATGAACCTTAAATATTTGTTTTCTTCCAAAGGTCTTTTTTTCATACTTTAGAATATATCCACTTGCTCTTGAGTTCCACTGAACAAATTCATGCTGGAACTTTTCATCCCAGTCTTGGTTTTGTGGTATTCTTCATTTGAAATGTCCATATGCACACCTTCATGTTTATTCATTTATCCAGTCAAACAATGAATGTTTATAGAAAATTGGCTCTGCAACACGCATTGCTCTAGACCTTGGCCTTACGTTGAATGAAACAAGCATAATACTTGCCCTCATTGGGTTCTAGTCTCCTGGGGAAGAGAGACTTTATTAAGGAGATACAATTAAATTGTTGTAAGGCTAAGGAAGTAGGGTGTTATGGCAGCCCACAGCAGGCACTCACCTTAGTACTGTAAGTCACGAAAGTCTCCCTAAAGAAGTGGTGTCCACACTGTGAGCTGAAAAATAGGAAGTCCACCAGGTGAATGGCAGATTGGATGAGGTGGTGACAAGTCTGGCTAGGTCAAGAGAAAGAGTTCCAAAGAACAGGGACAGCTTGTTCAAATGGTGCCAAGGTAAGATTAAGTCTAGAGCTTTGGAGGAACTGACAGGGGCCAGTATGGGAAGCCTGAGGTAAGCAAGGGGAGAGAGCAGCCTGAAGGGCCAGTGAGGAGAAATTCAGGGGTTGCCTGGAAGGTATTTTCCCAGCCCTCTGTGGAATTCTGGACTTCATCCTGTGGACAATGCAAACTCATCAAAGAATTTAAGCAGGGGGATGACATGACCGTAGTCACTTCTTTCAAGGATTGTTCTGGCTGCTCTGTGGAGAAAGGATTGTAGGGTTGTAGGATAAAAAGGATGGATATGCAGGATGTGCTCACCTAACTGAAAATTCTTAAGAGATGGGGAAGAATTGGCCCAAGGGGCTGCTTAGCTCTGCTCCCACTGAGTTTTTTTTTTTTTTGACATATCCTCTTTTTATCACTAAAGCTACAGTGTTAAGTGTGCTTCACACACATACGCACAGACACACAAACACACAGACTCACACACTGAGAGGGATCTTCATCATGTTCATTTATGTATACCCCTCCCCCCGTTGCTTAGCATAGTTGCTGGCATAAAAGCTGCCCAGTGTACGTTTGCCAAGTTGATGAATGAAGAAATGCATAATTCCTCATTAGACTCTTTTTTGAAATAATTTCCCTGTTAAGCTTTACCTTGAAGTTCAAGTGATATGCAGGGGAGGAGGAAGCAATACAAAGAATGAACCAGGAGCCTGGGTTTCCATTCCACCTCTGCCTCTGAGAAGCTGAGCAAATGGGACCGACCTGTAGCTTCTTGACATCCTGTTCCTTCTATTGTAAATGAAGGGATTTGGCTAGAGAAAGCCTATTAATCACCCAGTTTTTGTGATCCTATGACTTAAGGCACTATAATATGTTTAAATCCAGCACAGCCCTTACTGTTGACAACCCTCTCAGTATTTTGAGTTTGTCATAAAATATCCTTTGCTGGAAGGATGTTGGACAACCAGGGCTATTTTATCATAGGGTGCTGGATCATACCTTCCAGTCTAGGGATTAGAGAAAATGAAACAGCCATTAGGAGTGCAGGGCTACCTCAATCAGAATGTTAGCAGACACTTAGAGGCAAGCTGCTTCCAGCAGGGCATAGACAAAAAGAAGGGATTCCATTATGAAGAGAGAGATTTGTTTTCTTTTTACTCTCCCTTGAAGAGAAAGAGAGGGGATAAGAGAAAAACAAGACTTGAACTTTCATATCTTGATAAGAATTTCCTGCTATTTACAACATGTAAAATAAACTTTTATTTATTTTTTTTAAGAAACACATTTTTGCTACTTGGCTAACATGACCGCTTTGGGGGAAAGATAGAGTCATTTGGTTCCAATATGTGGGTCAAACAGAACAAAAGAGTACACAACTTTCTTTCTTTTTAAAATATTTATTTACCTTGAAGGAAAGAAAAGTCAGAAGGAGGGAGAAAGGAAGCCCGGTCAAGGGTGCTAACCCGAATGGCATTTCATAGCTGTCTGGAAATTGCCTAGACTGGGTGTGTTCACTTTCTTCCTGCTGCAGGTCCATGTTGGGATGGGTGAAGGGGTTGTTGTTGTTCAGTCGCTAAGTTGTGTCCGACTCTTTGCAACTCCACGGACTGCAGCAGGTCCGGCCTCCCAGTTCTTCACTCTCTCCTGGGGGCGAGGGGGAGGTTTCCTTAAAGGGCTGTGGGCAGAGCTGGATATTCCTTCACACTCAACTCAGATAATCAATTAAAAAGGATTGATAAAGGTCTACCATGTGCTTTTCCAAATGGTCTAGGGAAGGCAGAATACCCTGAACCAGTCCTCCCCTTCTGCCAGCTTATGTTCTAGATGGGCAGCCACCACTGACTGGTCAGAGAATGAGGACAAAGGAAGGTAGCATGTCTCACGTCTGTAGCCCCTAACAGTTTTCATATCCATGACCACATTTGATCTTCACTTGATTCTTATGTGTAAGAAGTTCAGTGAACTTAGAACAGCACTGGAGTCAGAATACCTAGACTTCGAGATGTGGTGAAACCACCAAAAGCCTGTTTTCTCCTCTATTAATTTGCTTTCTTTATTCCTATTCTCACTTTATCCAGGGTTATTAAAAGGATCAAATAAAATAATGGATTTGAAATTGCTTCAGAAACTCTGGGAGACTCAAAAAATATATCTTGTACCTTGTGGGGAGGGGGCAGACTCTAAGTGTTCTGCACATTCTGGGAATGAAAACACACAGCACAAATGATAGCCTCAAGTTCAGAGATTGCTCAGGGTCCCATGGCTTGTCTTTAGCAGAATCTCGGGTCTTCGTCCAGGAAGGGGTATTTCTAGTGTAATCTGTGGTTTCTTAGCCCATTGTGGGAATTCAGATGAAAAGGAAATCAGTGGGAACTATCTTCATGAGAGAAATTTCATAGGTCATCAAGTGTTCATGGAACTCCTTTGATGCATGTGTTTTTTTAACTCTCAGCATAGAAAGATACTCCCAGGGTCTATCCAGGGTAATAGTGATGGTGCAACATAAAATAGTGGTTAGATATTAGCAGCAGTACATGGTCAGTGATCTAAGAAGAGACCACGTACCAAAAAAAGACAAAGATAATGATATTCTCCTGTGTTTTATAGTTTATTCAGACTTTTATGTATATTATAATATTTGATCCTTTCAGAATTCTGTAATACAGGGAGAAAAGGCATTTTTATTATCTTCCAATTTTAAATGCCTTATCTGAGGCCTTGGAGAGTTTAAATAACTTGTTCAAGGTCATGAAACTTGCAAGTGATGCATCAGGTCTGGGTGTTGAGACTTTAAATTTTTATCTCCTTTGTGCTAATGCCACCAGTTGTTTACTTTAAGCCTTCAGTTCAGTTCAGTTCAGTTGCTCAGTCGTGTCCAACTCTTTGTGACCCCATGAATCACAGCACGCCAGGCCTCCCTGTCCAACTCCCGGATTTCACTCAGACTCACGTCCATTGAGTCAGTGATGCAATCCAGCCATCTCATCCTCTGTCGTCCCCTTCTCCTCCTGCCCCCAATCCCTCCCAGCATCAGAGTCTTTTCCAATGAGTCAATGCTTCACATGAGGTGGCCAAAGTACTGGAGTTTCAGCCTTAGCATCATTCCTTCCAAAGAAATCCCAGGGCTGATCTCCTTTAGAATGGACTGGTTGGATCTCCTTGCAGTCCAAGGGACTCTCAAGAGTCTTCTCCAACACCACAGTTCAAAAGCATCAATTCTTCGGCACTCAGCTTTCTTCACA
>NW_011494742.1:2077349-2092506 GCF_000754665.1 Bison bison bison | reverse complement strand
CAGGGCTGATCTCCTTCAGAATGAACTGGTTGGATCTCCTTGCAGTCCAAGGGACTCTCAAGAGTCTTCTCCAACACCACAGTTCAAAAGCATCAATTCTTCGGCACTCAGCTTTCTTCACAGTCCAACTCTCACATCCGTACATGACCACTGGAAAAACCATAGCTTTGACTAGACAGACGTTTGTTGGCAAAGTAATGTCTCTGCTTTTGAATGTGCTATCTAGGTTGGTCATAACTTTCCTTCCAAGGAGTAAGTGTCTTTTAATTTCATGGCTGTGGTCACCATCTGCAGTGATTTTGGAGCCCAAAAAAATAAAGTCTGACACTGTTTCCACTGTTTCCCCATCTATTTCCCATGAAGTGATGGGACCAGATGCCATGATCTTCGTTTTCTGAATGTTGAGCTTTAAGCCAACTTTTTCACTTTCCACTTTCACTTTCATCAGGAGGCTTTTGGTCCTTGATTTGTTTCACCTATAGTGCAGATTTCTTGTAGTATAATGAGTTAACTTAGAAAATAAGTGGGAAACCCCATTTCCAAGCAGGCACGGGGGGCAGGGGATGGTGGGGAGGGGGGCAGGAAGCAGTTTGAGAGGCTTGATCCTGAAAGGCCACTGACATGATCTTGGGTAATTTAGTGCCTTTGATTCTGATCTGGAAGATCAAAGGGTTGGACTGTTCTTTCTAGCTCTAAAGGTTGTGTTTTGAGATACATGGATCAAATATACTATTATTCTTGACTTTCCTTAAAGATACAATATGGAGAATAGGAATTTTCCTTCATAGTATGCTGGTTCTTATAACCCCTTTTATTTTGTATAGTGTTTTGCATTTTTGAGAATTTGCCCGTCTTGTTTCGTTTTTTCTTACCACATTCTTTAGAGAGGTTGACCATGAATGATTTTTATGTCGTCTTCTTTTAAGGCTGTTCTAAACTTTCAATACCTTAACCAGTCCTAGCCCAGACCCTCCTCAGGGATCTTGCACTTGCCTTGTCTGGAGCACGGTTCTCTGCCATCATGGAACCTGCTTCTTCTTGTCACTTGGTTTGGTCCTGTGTTGGTTTACTCAGAGGCCCCCCTCAGCTGAGGTCCCCCTTGCCATCACTCATCACATTGACCTGTTTTAATTCTTTCAGAGTATTATTATCACCTGAATTATGAATATCTATTTATATTACCACTGTCTCTCCATTCTGGAATTTAAGCTCCAGCAGAGCTGTTTCCCCTGCTCCCATTGTATAACAAAGAACCTAGAGCAGTGCTTAATATTATAGCACATAGTAGGGGCTTAAAATCTGTTGGCTGAAATGTATATCTTATGAGAAATTTAGTGACTTGCTCAAGATTACATGGTCAATGAGTAGTAGCTGACATAGCACCAGAATTCCACTTCTGGTTCTCCTAGTTAACTGCTCTTTCCATTTGATATTATGCTGCCAAAATGTGTGCATATTTATACCTGGGAATTCCTGATGACTACTGATAAAATTGAAATGATCTTGAGACATTTGTGTGAAACGGAAATGCATTTGTTAAGGGAAATGAGGAAATCCCTGAGGCTTACACCATTCAGCTTATGATAGAACTTTACAATCTATGTACTTTGTATATTCAACATCAATCATCTCGTATTTGTTTAACTCGTTTTTAAAGGAAGCTTATTTTAGGAGCACTTTCAATATTTTTTATTGACGATGTTTGGATTTTCACATATATAAACACACTGTCATGCACACACACTTAAAAAAGAACATAAACAATGACATATGGGTTAGATTCCTGGTCAAGCTGCAGAGATTTTCTCTCCGACAGAAGCTCAAAGGGCTTCATGTGTGAGACTATTACACAAAAGGCATTGCTAAGGCATGGCTATTTCCTCGAAAATCTGCCTCAGAGGTTACATTTGCAGTATTTCCTTAATGGCCCAGTTTCCCTCAGTCACCCATTATGACTCTATCAGCTTACTGGAATTTGTTTTGGGCATTAGGATGACATCTTGAATGTCACCTAGAGTACCTCTTAATTATTTATTTTATTTAGTGCTGTGTGAAGCTAATTGCCTTCATTTGCCTTGCGTTTTCTCTTTTCAGCATTAAGGACATTTCCTCTGGGTAAAAATTTTTGAGCAAGGCAATGTTTATTAATTTCACAGTCTCTGGACTTCCCTGCATCTTCACTCAGCCTTTCTCTTTCCGTTAGATCCCGGGTATTATTAATCAATTATTTCAAGACCATCATCCATATACTTGTTGATTTTAGTTGTGTTCCTCCCCTGTGTTATCTTTTTCTTGAGATGTAAGATCCTCAATAGCATGTGACATTTCAGGTTAGGCATAAATATGATTTCATCAAAGGACAGGTCAGCATTGACTTCTTTCATGTCTTTAGGGATATATCAGAGGTTAGCTTTCGAATTGTGGTGCATGAGAAGACTCTTGAGAGTCCCTTGAACTGCAAGCAGATTAAATCAGTCAATCCTAAGCGAAATCAACCCTGAATATTCATTGGAAGGACTGATGCTGAAGCTGAAGTTCCAGTACTTTGGCCACCTGATGCGAAGAGTTAACTCATTGGAAAAGACCCTGATGCTGGGAAAAGATTGAGAGCAAGAGGAGAAGGGGGCAACAGAGGATGAGATGTTTGGATGGTATCACCGACTCAATGGACATGAGTTTGAGCAACTCTGGGAGATGCTGAGGGACAGGGAAGCCTGGTGTGCTGCAGCTCATAGGGTCACAAAGAGTCAGACACAACTTTGTGACCAGACAACAAGAGTTTAGCTGCTTAGGATTTTGTCAGTGTGACCTACTCAAACTGAAAGGATGGTGTCATTGTTCTACAAATATACTTCCGTAGTGCTCCACCCTGAATCAAAGAATTACTTATGTTTGTTCAAATTGAACACTTTTCTAGGCCTTTTTCCTCACCTATTCCCCCAAGAGTTTCTTGTTACTTCCCCTCTTTTTATATATAAACTTCTGTAGTTCTATGTTTCATGGGGTCCTTCGTCCTCAATGTCATTTCTATCTATCCATTTCACGATTGATTTTTTAGCGAGGCCATTGAGACTTGAAGAGATATATCCATTTGTCCCACTCTGGTCTTTAAGCCAACTTCCTGTCTGTGACAGAGCATCTCCTTTATTCCCTGGAAATGCAATATGTTTGTAAACTTTTTGTTTTGTATTGGGTTATAGCCATTATCACTGTTGTGGAGTTTCAGGTGAACAGTGAAGGGACTCGGCCATACATACACATGCATCCATTCTCCCCCAAACTGCCCTCCAGTCCAGGCTGCTATATAACACTGAGCCAAGTTCCATGTCCTTTACAGTAGGTCCTTGTTGGTTATCCATCTTAAATATAGCAGTGTGTACCTGTCCATCCCAAACTCCCTAACTATCCCTTCCCCCCATCCCTGGCCCTCTGCCTGTACCCCAGCAACCATAAGTTCATTCTCTAAGTCTGCGAGTCTCTTTCTGTTTTGTAAGTTCATTTAGATCATTTCTTTTTAGATTCCACATATAAGGGATGCCATCCGATCTTTCTCCTTCTCTGTCTGACTTACTTGACTCAGTATGACACTCTCTAGGTCCATCCATGTTGCTGCAAATGATATCATTTTATTCTTTTTAAGGGCTGAGTACCATTCCACTATACATATGTACCACATCTTTTTCCATCCCTCTGTCGATGGACATCTAGGTTGCTTCCATGTCTTGATCATTGTAAACAGTGCTGCAGTGAATACTGGGGTGCATGTAGCCTTTCGGATTATGTTTTTCTCCAGATATATGCCCAGGAATGGGATTGCAAGGTCATATGGTAATTCTATTTTCAATTTTTTAAGGAACCTCCATACTGTTCTCCACAGTGGCTGTACCAGTTTACATTCCCACAACAGTGTAGGAGGGTTCCCTGCTCTCTATGCCCTCTCCAGCATTTATTGTTTGTGGATTTTTTAATGATAGCCATTTTGACTGGTGTGAGGTGATATCTCATTACTGTTTTGATTTGCACTGGAAATGCAATATTTAATAATTATTTGAAAGGTACAGAGCTGACATCCTGGGTTTCCCCTGTATATACAGATTTACTGACTCACATAAAGAACAAGGCACCCCAGACTGTCTTTTGTTAATATTTTTATCAGTCCAAGTTTAGACCTAAGTTCTAACACACATAAAAATACAAACACAGAATTTTAGGGCTCTTTGATTTTTTTTTCCCTGGAATTACGTAATTTCCCATACCACCTGTTTATGATATCACTGTGCACTGTTACACAGTCACAAGCAGAAGTTATTGGCCAAAACAGATGGGTAGAGATGCTGTATGGAACTAGAAAATTTTACGTTTGGAAAAATAACCTTCATAGTAAAGACCAATGAAAGCAGGCAAGGTCAAGACCCCATGTAGGATCTATGGGGAGCATTTAATGTGTTTTGAGTTCCAAGACAACATTAACTCCACTTGGCAAAGCAAAGCTATCCATGGTGGTAATAAAACTTTTTTTTTACATCAGTCATATATTCTCTCAAGATTCGGGGCTTTCTTCTTTCCTCCTTCCACCAAGAAGTTGTTCAGTTGCACAGGGTTGGAGAAGCATATGGGACCAGAGGAGGTGGGGGTTTATATTGAGCCCCACTTGATTTACTCAGGCAACTGAGTTTGTCAAGGAAATGTGTTTGTATCTGTCAGCTGTCATGCTGAAATGCTCCTGTCATGCTGTCTGTAGCTTTCAGATTCTGACCCTTCTCTCAAGTTTGCCATCTACGAGGGAAGCTTACAAAAGATGGTTTGGGTTCCAGGAAGGGAGGGCATTTTGAGTTGTTCCCTGGGAATCAAGACTTTTACAGACTTCAAAGCCCTGTCAGTCAAGTCCTGATGGTATGTAGTAATGTACAAGATAATTTAGACTTCTCTCTTTAGGAATGACTTTATTTATGAGGAGATGAGCATGAAGAGCACCAAGATGAGGGAAGGTGTCACTGTCTAGGCAGACTCGTCTCCTTAGTGATGGTGATAGAGCCTAATTCAGTAGAGTACATGGCAGTAATTGGAAGGCTATTCATTTATATAGCATCTGTCAGCCTAAGGTACTGAGTACCCACAAACAGGTACCTCTTTCCTTCTTGGAAAAATGCTGCTGAGTCAAAGACGGAACTGAGCCAAGGCCTGGAAGCCGCCCGATCCACAGCTGAGTGAACTATGGGGTAGCCAGATGGGGGCAGGCACCCATTACTTTGTGAGACAGGTGATTACTGAAAAGATATGTAGGAAGTTGAACAGTTTTTTGGAAGTCAATTCTTTAAAAAAGACCCAAAAAAACACAATGTCTTAGAGGTGGGCCATTTAAAGAAAATGTGGGGAAATTCTTTAAAAAAAGAAGGGAAAGAAGAAATAAAGAGCTTCTTGTAATGTGAATAAAGACCTCTGGTTTGTCTCTCTTCCTCTTTTGGACTTGTATACATTCATTTTTCTTTTTTTTCCAAGACAGGAACAGAACTATGTTTTAAAGATCAAAGATAAACTGCAGCCCCAGAGGGTAATTTCCCAGATAATGTTAGGTGGGAAAAAACCCTCAAGCTGTTGAAGGAAGTTCACCTTCAGGAGCATAGGATCTTAGTTTCCATCTAGCTCCCAGAAAAGCTGGTTGTTATGATGGAGAGAAGGTGGTCCCTTCTCTTGAGCAGATGTGAGGAGAGGCTGCCTCCATCCAGAACCACTGTCCAGAATAACTAGAGGTAGAGATGGGGGAGGAATTGATCCAGTGATTTTAGGAAATAGTTTATAATTTCTGATTCAAATTATGATGTTACTGCAGGGCAGCTGCCTTGTTCCCTTGTAGAACTCTCTGTGTGTACAAACCTCCTCCATCCATGCTTCTGTTTTCTCTTGATGAGGACCCTGTGGAAGGCCTCATGGGATTTTAGGTGGCAGGCGATGTTAACAGAGTGAATGGTAAAGAGCCTGGAAGCGAGCCTCTCCTCCATCCCCCGGTCCCCTTGCTCTCATAGTATTCTGTGGAGCTCCAAGACCTCATCTTTGCAATATTTTAATCTGCTTATGTTGTTATTTGTTCTGTGAGAAACACTGGTAAGAAGGAAGCAGAATTGTTTATGGAAAAGGCAAACACTCAGCCCTAATTTAACTAGTGAAATTTTCAGCCATAAAAATGATCATATAAACACACAAACAACTCCCCAGTCAAAGGAGCTGGTCTCCCCCCATATTTCAAAACAAATAGCTAAGAAAGTCTTCTGTCCCTTGGATCGCATGTGATCAGTGGTAGATTTTGTTCAGTAACAGTGGATAAGAGGAGAAAAATGATTGTGTGGAAGGAAACGTGGAGTTTGTTGCTGCTTTACTAAAAATAGCTCTGTGACCTTAGAGGAATCACTTAACTTTCCCATTCCTCCACTTTTCTCTCTGAAAATGAAGGATAAAATGGTTGTTAGTGACTTTCCAGCTCAGTGTTTCTAAGGTTCTAAAATTTAAAGCTGCACAAAATCTATTTATCTGAATAATCTTTCCTTTCTGTGTGTTTCCACAAGTACAAATATGTGCTCTTGAATCTGACTTGATTCAATTTATGGAGAATGTAGGAAAAAGAAGACAAGATCTAAGTTTTCTTCCAGATAGTAGTTGGCGGGGTAGGGTTGAGGGGGAGGAGGGTCCTTCAGCAGAGTTTATCCTTGGGCTGCTTCCATTTCATTCAACACCTTCAGTACTGATAATCCTGTGTGGGTGGCATTTATCACCTCTCTCTTGCTCTCCTGCTCCAGTTTTATTCTTCTTGTCTTAAAAAGCAAACAGGAGATTTTATTTTCTAGTGAATCTCTATCAATAGAGCAGAAGAGAAGATGGACACTGCTTTCAGCAAACCAAGTCTGTCCCAACCTGTAAGCATAGTAGACTAACTCCGCCCACATTCCTGAAATTTAGCAAAGCTAACTCTGACACGCCTGGTTTATGTTAGTTTTATTTCTGAAAGTACTTTTCCACACTGATTCCTCCTGATAAGGCTTGCCTGGGGCTGCTTTGCTGGCCCTGGGAGAGTCAGAAGTCATTGTGCGACAAACTGTGTGATCCAATTCACTGGACAAACCCAGGAATGATGTAATTTACCCAGATCTATTCTTTAAACCAAATCTCCACCCATTATGAGATTTTTCTTCTTTCTCTTTTGAATCCTGGTGGCTGCTGCCCAGATGACTGTTCTGTGATCTCTACAGGAAGAAGTCTGAGTTTTATGTGGAAGAAATAGCTACATACCCACTGTCAGTTTCTCTGGTAATCACTTTTGCTCTGGAAAGGGAGAATTGGAGTACTTTTGGCTCAGCTTAAAGAACAAAGAGAAGGCAATGGCACCCCACTCCAGTACTCTTGCCTAGAAAATCCCATGGACAGAGGAGCCTGGTAGGCTGCAGTCCATGGGGTTTCGAAGAGTCGGACACTACTGAGTGACTTTACTTTCATGTGTTGGAGAAGGAAATGGCAACCCACTCCAGTGTTCTTGCCTGGAGAATCCCAGGGACGGAGGAGCCTGGTGGGCTGCCGTCTATGGGGTCACACAGAGTTGGACACTACTGAAGTGACTTAGCAGCAGCAGCAAAGAATAACACAACAGTAATATTAATTTAAAAAAAATCCTCAGCCAAACCCATAGTTGGCAACATGTATTACTCAGTTCTCTGTCCTATGGGGCGCTCTGAAAGACAAAAGGCAAGTCTGAGGTACTGCATGCAACTTATTAGTCCCACATGGACTCAAGTTTACAAAGATCTTGTTTCCTGAGCTGAAGGTATTTATTAGATAATCACTCATTAATGTTCTTTTTTTGATTATTCAAAGCAACTAGAACTTCTGATCCATGATAGCCCATGTAGTCCCACTAAGATGCCATAAACCCACACAGAGCCTGAGAACTGCTGTTCCAGCTAACATGGCAGCCGCATTCCAGTACACGTCAGACTTCCCTGCGCTTTTTTAACTCTTTTGAGCTTGATTTCCACAGTCCATTCACAGAACTGCAGAACATAGCTCTTAGCATTGTCTGTATAGGAGATCACTTGGGAACCCTTTAAGAACTAGGATTCCTGAATCTGACTGCTCCCCACCCCCGCAAGAGTCTGTTTACTTGGTATGTGCCTGTTATCTGGAAACTGAGGTTTTTAAGAGATGTGTGACCCATGTTGAGAACTGCTGTCCCAGAGGCTCCAGAATAACTTGGTCAGAACTTCTCGCCTCAGAGAATTTTATGTTTGTTTGGTGAGGTAAAATGTACATCCCTTAAAAGAGAACACCCTGTAGAAATATGTAACCTAGATAAACTGTTGTTAGAACATTTGTTTCTTCAAACCTATTTATTATTTAATAATGTATTTATTCAGAAATATTGATTGAACACCTAAAGCGTGCCAAACACAGTTGCCCACTCTAGGGTACAGAGGGACAAAGCTGGTAAGGAATGTGCTTTCATGGAGTTCTTAGACGTTCAAGGACAGTTGAGTTGCCTGTGGGCTAGGGAGACTTTAGCGGACAAGCTACTCTGGAGGCAGGCCTGGAAGGTTTGATGGAGAAGAATGGAATAGGGGCTCTTTCCTGAAGCTAGAAAGAAGACAGGAAATTTAGCCACAAGACATTAGACCAATTGGGAGCTTGTGATTAAGATGTCTGGTACATGGCTTTGCTCTTCTGTAAGTTTTACAGTGGAAAACACATGGGTTTTGATGAAAATATGCAGATTACAAATCTTTAGCACCTTTAAAGAGGATGTCATATACACACCTTTGAACATTTTTCCTATTAATGTATTGTGGTAGGGTAAGACATTCTAGAACAGTGGTTCTCAATCAGGGTTCAATTTTGCCTCTTCTACCAGGAGATTTTAGCAATGTCTAGAGACATTTAAAAATATTTATTTGAGTGTGCTTGGTCTTAATTGTGGGATCTTCAATCTTTGTTGTGGCATGCAAGACCTTTAATTGTGGCATGCCAGCTCTCAGTGGCAGCTTAAGATATACTTCACTAGCTAGGTGAGTGAGTTCTAGCTAGGGATTGAACCCAAGCCCCCTGCACTGGGAGCATGGAGTCCCAGAAAATGGACCACCAGGGAAATTCCATGGAGACATTTTTGCTTGTCACAACTGGGTGGAAACGCTATGGCATCCAGAGAGGTAGAGGCCAGGGATACTGCTCAACATTCTACAAGGCACAGATCAGCATTCCCAGCAAAGAAGGATCCAGTCCCAAATGTCAGAAGTGCAGCAGTTGGGGAACCGTATTCTAGAGATAGAAGACATTGGAGAAAGGCTTCGTGTGGGGTATTCCTCTTACTGCAATGCCTGTTACCCCATCACACACACCCCTGTGCTTACCCTCACAGATAAAACGTGCAAATCAGTGTTGTTTTGAGTTCTCCCCCCCCGCCCCCCCCGCCCAGTCCCAGGGGAGACGTGCATCTTCCAGGGATGGGGGACATTTTCAGGATCTCCACAGCTCCCCCAACTCACAGTCTTTCCCTGAGCTTTCAGTACTTTGGAGAAATTCCCATAGAGAGGGAGAGTTGGCCCTGGCTTGCCCTTGCAATTTCTTGCTCTGTTTTAGTAGCAGTTGGGCTTCTCCCAGTGTAAGCCTGAAATTGAAACGTTGATTTTTTTTTTTTTTTTTGGTCCCCCACTCTGGGGACCAGAAAGAGCTAGCAAACTCCTCCGTGGACATTTAGAGGTTCTAAATAAAGTTTGGGGCCAGGTCTTCAGCTGAGGCAGGCCTAAGGTGGTGGGTGGGGGGAGACAGCAGACCGTTCACCAGCACTTTGTCTTCTCACGATGCAGACTGAGCACTGGTTTGGAGGAGAAAAACCTGCATTTGAGTCCTCTCTCTGACTCTTAACCATTCCATTTTGGGCAAATCATAGTCTCTATTTGCCCGTGCATCATCTTCTGTAATCTGGAAATGTACTGCTCACTGCAGTGACATTCGATTCAATGGGTTTACCGACATATAGTAGGGCTTAACAAATGGTAGCTTTTATGGTGTTCTCTATGAATGGAGGGGATAGATCTGGGCGACCCCAACACGACAAATATATTGTCATGTTGGGAAATGAAGAGGCTCGGCTCGTTCTAAAATAAAGAGGAAGGATATAGTATTTGTGCGAAAGAAAAGATAACGAATGTCTGCACGTGTTCCAGTCCGATTTTAGGTTACATCAAATTCCCCCATCATGGAAGGAGCAGAAGGAGCCCAAGGGCAAGGTAGACTGCGGCCTGGCTGGGAAATGAAGTTGGAGCTCTACCTGCGCCTACCTCCCAGGGAGCCAGCAGCCCACGCAGCACAGCCAGCGCGGGACGGCTTCCAGGGCTGCTGGCATGTGGCCTTCCCCTTGCCCACTGCCCTGAGCCAGTTGCCCACGCTCCTTCCCTCTGCCCACTGGGTACTGGGCTGCATTAATTGTCATTTGCCTGACCACTTCCCCCTCACACTCCGCCTGCCCCCTTCCCCCCCACCCCTGACTCACCACACATACAGAGTATGAATATCCTTTTTGATGTTGGCTGATGTTAGAAGTTTGCCTCCTACTTTTTTCTCCTCCCAAAGGAGAACAACCTGAATACCACACACAGTGTTATCTTGCTTTGACTTTGAAGAGGAATTTCTCCCCTTAGGGCTCTATTCCTGGTGTAGCATAATCTAAGGAGAAAAAAGTTTATCCCAGGGAAGCCAAATCAGCCAAGAGTTATTCAGTGTCTGACTGCCTGTTATATTTAGAAACAACAGAGGCGAGCTTTAAGAATGCTCAGAGCCTGCCAACACCGCGTGGTCCTCTTTGATTCCTTCTGGTTACTTGGGGTGGCCAGATGAACAAAGAGTCTCCCTTAGCCTTGGGGTGTTTACCTGACTTATTATTTGGGTTTGATAGATGGGAGAGGAAGGAAAAATGAAGCTATAGAATATTATACACATGGAATTAAAGGCTGGGACTTTCAAATCATCGAATGTCCAAACCTCCTCCTTTTGCCATTGAATGTGGTGAACTGGGCATGGTTTGACCCTCTGAACTTCAGTTTTGTCATCTCTAAAATGAGGAGACTGAACTTGCTCAATGTTGCTGAACCTTGACTATGCACTGAGATCGTGTGGGGAGTTTGTTAAGAAAACAGAGGTAGTGATTGCCTGACTAGAGTTTCTGATTTACAAAGTCTGGGGCACACTGGACATCTGCGTTTTCTCAGTGCTCCTCAGGTGATTCTGATTTCCAGCCACTGTTGCCAATCACGGGGCCAGATCAGTGGTTCTCAAGCATGGCCCCAGGACCAACAGCAGCAGCGGTACCACCAGGGAACTTGTTAGCAATGCAGATTCTCAGAAGGCCCCACAAACCTACTAAATTAGAGACTGATCTTTGGGACCATCAGTAGGTTCTGTCAAGCTCTCCAGGTAGTTCTTATGTGTGAAAACATTTGAAAGAGCAGTAGATAGGATACTTTTTTAAGGGTTCCTACTAGGTTTCAGAACGTATCATCCTGTAAATAGCCTAGATAGGGTTCCAGATCAAGTCAAGGCCACACAGCTGACCTTACTAGAATCAAGGTCCTTGAACTGCCCTTCAGATCAGATCAGATCAGATCAGTCCCTCAATCGTGTCCGACTCTTTGCAACCCCATGAATCACAGCACGCCAGGCCTCCCTGTCCATCACCAACTCCCGGAGTTCATCCAACTAAGAGGATGTTTAGGATTCATGGCAAGTCTTTCTCTCTTGGTCTCTCTGTCTCTTCTGTCTCTGTCTGTCTCTCTCTGGGTTTAGCTTCTAGTGGGCCACAGGATTGTGGAGAAAATATTATTTTTAGCTCGTAGTATACCCTCTGTGTAGGTTTCCCAGGTGGCTCAGTGGTAAAGAATCTGCCTGCCAATGCAGGAGACTTGAATTCAATCCTTGGGTTGGGAATATCCCCAAGAGAAGGAAATGGCAACCCATTCTGGGAAATTCCATGGACAGAGGAGCCTGGCTGGCTACAGTCCTTGGGGTTGCAAAGAGTCAGATACAACTTAGCAACTAAACCACCACCACCACCATACTTGCAGTGCAGGATATGTTCATTATAAAGAGAAATCACAGCAAAGAGTGAGTTATTTGTGAATTCTTGGTCACTTTATTGGTTCTGTAACTAAATGTGGCTGAGCAGTTTTGTTGAAATTGATTGGCAGGTAAATATGCTGATGAAAGCACAGTCTGCTGATCCAGAAGAAGGCCGAGGCAAACAAGACAGGGAGTGACGAGGCACAACGCCTTTCTTTTAGGGTCCAATTGTAATTCTTTTAGCTCTTCTTCAAAAACATCTAGAATTGCAGTCACTGTACTGCGTTTTATAAAATTCACTGTCTGTAGCGGTTGCAGCAGTTTTAAAAAGATGTTCTTAAGCAGAGTCTGGAGTAAGTTATAGGGTGGAATTTGAGTTGTCTTAAGAAATAATTTCATCTGCTTGTCCTGGAGATTAATGAAGGCCTTGCTTGCAGTCCTCAGCACCCAGTAGGCAGGACTGGGATTAGAGGACCTTGGCCTCTGAACCCCAGGCTGAGGCACCTGGAGTGAGGACGAACAGCGGGGACCTCCAAGGAGAGCTGAACCCACACACAATCGGGGGGTTCCTGGAAGCAACGAGATTGGGAGCCATAGGCTAACAGGGCAGGTGGAGGGAATCCTAGAGCTTTTCTGGTACATTTCTCATTTCATAGAGAGGAATATTGAAGTTCAGATAGGAAAGTGACATGCTGGAGGCCACAAGTGCTGAAAGAGTTCTTAGACCTTTGGATGTCGTTCTCTAGCGTTCTCTCTGGCTCTCCACAGCACTTTCTAAAGGCACCAAAGTTAAGACCTGGGAAGATTTGCTGGTCCTCTTAACCTTCTTTACATGCCAGCCTCAGACACTGCTCTTAAGTAGATGATACTGAGGAGAGGTATGACTTGGAATTCCTCCTCAGATTTTTAGGGATTTCTCCTATCTCCCCTTCTTTCTCCTTCCCTGTCCCTTTCTTTTGGACTTCCTCCCACCTGAAAGGGCGGTAAATGAGGCCTTAGGAGAAATGATGGTTTCTTAAGATCCAAGATTTATGTGTCATAGTTCTTTGAGCTATAAAACAAGGTAACGGTTGATGGACAGGGGATTTTCTAATCACTTCACAGGTAAGAGCCCAGATCCAGTAGAGGATCGTGGCCTTCTCAGAGTTGGTGGAGGCCTTGCCCTCTGGTTTCAGAAAACATCTAATTCCCGTGTGGCAGAAAAGCAAGCTGTAGAGGGCTGCTCTTATTCAAGGGCAGTGGGTCTAGAGTACAAAATCGTGGTGTCTTGTCAGGAAGTGTTACTGCGAATAGCTCCACTGCTTCCCACAGCATTTTGCTGATATGTTAATGAATGTTCTAACAGTTACGTTGCTGCTTTCCCACTCATTTCTTTTTCTTTTCTTGGAATAAATCATGACTTATTAAAGTGCCTCAAATAATTGTGATCATTGCTAAAAAAGGATGCGTGGTCTCTCGGTTGGTCAGTCCCGGGTTCTTCGAGGGTCCCCACTATGTCGGCGGCCCTTAGAACTCTACTTTTCATGCTCGGCTGCTTGCTGCACTTGAAACCACATCTTCCTCACAGCCTGACCTGAGTTCTTTTTATTCACTACAGATTTTATTAGAAGTAGGGTAGGGGGTAGTGAAATAATTTTAGAGGAGGTTACTGACTCAGCGAGGCAGGGGAAATTGCTGTCTCTCTGTATGTCTCAGGCTGCCCACCTGCAGATTCTGGGGTTTCTGTAGTTTTTATTGGCTCCATCCAGGGGTGACATTGTCTGATGAGAACCTAGAGAGTGATTTTGAGGTGGAAAAGGCTACAGATAGCAGGTCTGTTTTAAAAAGCCTGAGAAGAATACAGCAGCAAATATGCTGACCCCCAATGGTTTGAATAATTGAAATCATTGCTTAGAAAAGTCACCAAATCCATATACCAGCATACACACATATACTCTTGTCCTTGCTTTGGTAACAGAATTCCGTGAACAGAGAACATAAACTCTTCTCCCGGAAGTATTAGTAGCACAGAGAGATCACATGGGTCTTTGAAGATGAGTGGGGTGGTTTGCTCCTACAACAAATGCACCCAGACTGTGTTTTCCATTGGCTCCTGTGCTCTGTTCTTACACTGTTTTAGCTTTCTCTGTCACTGTCAGGATGCTGGTTCTTCGTTAATAAACATAAGCCATTCTTTCACCAAACCACCCTGCTGGTGAAAATCGAGTGAAAGTCAGGGTAAACAGGTCCTGAGCCAAGACCAGAGCGGCTCTTCTGTGATGGAGTTCTTCTTCCATGGATCTTCCTGTCCAGCTGGCTTGAGAGAACTCTCTTACTGAGTATCAACATTTTATGTATTGAGTTTCCCTCAGGATTGTGGTTCCTCTCAGGGCCACAGAGGAAGTGGGGAAAGCATTATATATGACTAATTCCTTTGAGCCAGAAATGCTCAGGAATGTCACCGTGGAGGGGACCTGAGTGTCATCTAGACCAGTGTGCCTGAATGTGCATTAGGGTGCCTGAGAAAGCTATTAAAACGCCAGTGCTTGTTTCCTAGCTGAAACAGTGAAGTGGGGTAGGGTGCCAGTATCTGTATTTGTCAACAGTTCTTCATGTGGGTCTCATTGCATCAGCAGTTGAGAAACAGGAATCTCACACACTTTGCTCATATTACAGATGAAGAATTTAAGGCACAGGGAGTATGACTGACAGGCAGGACAGTGGCGTCTCTGCCACAGTCAGTCTCCAGTCCTACAAATGCTGTGATGATAGCCTTCCTTACACGTGGTCTTCACTTGTCTGAACAGCTCTTAATCCTTCAGCCTTTTCTCAAGTGACATGATTTTAAAGTTTGACCAACACACACACACCACCTTTATAAATTGTGAGATGCTTGGGCTTCCCTGGTGGCTCAGAAGATAAAGAATCTGCCTGCAGTGTGGAAGACCCAGGTTCGATCCCTGTGTCGGGAAGATCCTCTGGAGAAGGAAATGGCAACCCATTCCAGTATTCTTGCCCGGAGAATCCCATGGACCAATGAGCCTGGTAGATTATAGTCCATGGGGTCACCAAGAGTCGTACATAACTA
>NW_011494742.1:2067421-2077249 GCF_000754665.1 Bison bison bison | reverse complement strand
ACAGTGGCAAAATGATAATTCCTCCCATCGCCCCCTCTTTCTTCTCCTCCCCTGTCCCTTCCTTCTGGACTTCCTCCCACCTGAAAAGGAGTAAATGAGGCCTTAGGAATGCACTTGCTCAATACCGTTTGCTGAACTTCATCTGCTGGCGATGTAGTAATTAGCCAGGGTACTGCACCTTAGCGAACAAATTACAGGCAGATCCTGGTGTGTGTTAATGCTTAACCAGAGATGCTCAGTGGTGGTCTCGTTTGTGGCCTAAATGTAAAGAGAGAAATGTGGTTGACTTTACTTTTATAGATGATTTCTTACTTATATGTGTTGACATATTGGTTTCAAAGCCATATGTCAGCATATTTGCTATGAGTTGTCTCACATATGTTTAAACTTTTGGATAATAGCATTTACCCTATAAGTTATAATTCCTATGCCTCGGTTTTTGCATGGTTATGTTTATGTTTTCTCACATGTGTGTATAACTGTATATGGTGTTAACTTTCACCCTGTCACTGTATGTTTCAAATTCACCTTAAGATCTGGTGTGGTACTTCCCCATTCAAGCTGAGTAATAGATATAGACTTAGTATCTCCCAGCCTTCTCCAGGCAAAAATGCCACTCTATCTGGGGCAGATTCCCAGGCACAAAACCAAGCTCTCTTCTTCTCTTGAACCCAGAACTCTGATGCTGGTGCTAATAGAAGACAGGTAGGAAAAGAGTGTGTGACCCTCAGGTGCACTGGGAGGGGGGCTAAGTTAGTATAGCAGCCAGGTGTTTTTGTTTGTTTGTTTTATTTGAGAACATAGCGCATTTTACCCAGAAGTATACTTTTGCATGGTGTTTCCAAGCTCTCTTTCTCTTTGGCATTCTACCTCCATTGATTCCATCTAAAATCAGGAGCCAGCCTGCTCCTGAAATCTTCCTAACAATGAGGTCCCAGGGTTTTGTCTTCCTTTGAACCCACAGCACATAGGGACTGGATGGGTGTATCTGCTTCTGGGGCTGGTCTCTGGGGAACACATCTGAGACATTCACATCTCATCTGAGATTTGTCATCTGCACGTTCACACCTATGCTTTTCTGCTAAAAGCACGTAGGCCTTATATATAGAGCTAAAAGCTGTAGACCTTTTTTCCAGGAAAAGTACATGTAGAAATAAAATGTTGTGTTCATTATCAAGAGATTCAAGGACCCTCCCAGGAGGCCCATTAAGTATCAGATAAGGATCCTTGGGGGGGCATGGCTGATGTATTATCCCTAAGATAACAATGGTGAGAATATATTGACTTTTAAGACGTATTTGCTGAAATTAAAAATAAAAAAGAATGGTGCTCAAAATTATAGCATCCAAGGATCTCATAGATCATGTGATACAAGCCATTCATATTACAGATGAGAAAATTGAGCCCCAGAGGAGACCAGTGTTTTTGGAGGCCATATTGAGGTTAATTACAGTAATGGATCTGAATTGGGGTCTCTGTCCTGCACTTTTTCTATCTGGTACAAAAAAATACCTTTCAGTAAAATGAAGGTTGACTTTTCTGGCTCTTTCTTGGATTCTTTTTTTTTTTTTTATCATTTTGAGGTCTAGGGATATTCACTGGAAGGACTGAATATTCAGTGAAGGACTGAATCATTCACTGGTGATGCTGAAACTGAAGCTCCAATACTTTGGCCACCTGATGCGAAGAGCCAACTCATTGAAAAAGACCCTGATGGTGGGAAAGATTGAAGGCGGGAGGAGAAGCAAAAGGATGAGATGGTTGAATGGCATCACCAACTCAATGGACACGAGTTTAAGCAAACTCCGGGAGATAGCGAAGGACAGAGAAGCCTGGCATGCTGAGTTCATGGATTTGCAAAGAGTCAGACATGATTTAGTGACCAAACAACAACAATAAGAGTAAAATGCCTTTCAGTAAAATGAAGATTGACTTTTCTGGCTCCTTCTTGGACTTTTTTTTTTTTTTTAATCACCTTGAGGTCTAGGAAGATAGCCATGCATCGTACTTACTGTGAGATGAAAAGAATAATAATAATAATAATAATAATAATAAAAAATAGCTGAATGTAAAATATTACTTTTCCTTTAGGAGAAAAGGCATCATTTTTCAGGCATTGGGGCTTTCGATAATGGTACTTGTGGGTTACAGGGAATCCTCCAGTTCTTCTCTGAAGAGCTACATATTTGTGGGGACTGGGCAGCATGAAACCCCACACCTGAGGCTGAATTTCATATCCCCCTCAGGATGGAGGTCACCCGTTGTGTCCCAGCTCTTCTCTGAGGCATATCAGAGACCAAAAGTAACTCTTGCTTATCTCCCATCCTAGGGCCTGAGACCTGACCAAATAGTATCTGAAGATAAGTGTAATTCGCCCAAGGTCAACCTGCTGCTTAGCACCCATCCTGCATTTTATGCACCGATCTTCACTGACAGGTAGTGCTAGGTCTTCTCTGGATTTTCCCCTTTAGTCAGTCAACCAAGTCAGTTGCAAATGTGTCTTAGTTTGGGCTTTCATAGGAAAACACTGTAGGCTGGGTGGCTTATAAACAGAAATTTATTTCTGATAGGTCTGAAGGCTGGAAGTCTGACGTCAGGATGCTAGCAAGATCGAGTTCTGGGAGGGCCCTCTCCAAGGTTGCAGACTGTGTCTTCTTCCTATATTCTCTCACAGTGGAAGGAAGCAAGAGAGCTCTCTGGGGTCCCTTTTATAACAGCACTAATCCCATTCATGAAGATCCACCCTCATGACCTAATCACCTCTCAAAGGCCCTGCCTCCTAATGTCATCACATTGGAGGTTAGAGATTTCAATGTATGAATTTTGAGAGGGCACAAACATTCAGTCCATTGCAATATGTTTGTTGTTCTTCAACTGTATGTACGTTTGCCATTATGCTAGGTGCTGTGGACAAAGTCTGGGCTGCCTTGAAGTGTTTATGTGTACTTGAGGATTTTTATTAACATGATTATCATCATCTCATATTTGTGCAGTCATTTAAAATGGCAAAGTGCATTCCCCACAAAAGCTTAAATAACCAAATGTGAAATAAAGGGCTAAGATCCTTTGTGTGGGTGGCGCTAGTGGTAAAGAACCCACTTGTCAATGCAGGAGATAGAAGAGATGCAGGTTTGATCCCTGGGTTGGGAAGATCCTTTGGAGAAAGGCATGACAACCCATTCCAGTATTCTTGCCTGGAGAATCCGATGGACAGAGGAGCCCTGTGGGTGGACTACAGTCCATGGGGTCGCAAAGAGTCCTACACAACTGAAGCAATGTAACACCCACACACAGCAAGTGTGAGGGAAAGAGGGTGTGACAAGACCTTGGAACAGGCTGTTCCCTCTGCCCGGGATTCTCCCGCTCCCTCCACTAACCTCTACCCGTGTCCCACCCAGACTTGCCCAGTTCTGATGTCAGCCCAAGCATCTGCTTCTTAGGGAGACCTTTCCTGACTTCTGGCCCCACGGCCACCCCGGATCACAGGAGTGCAGGCACCCATGGAACACGTTCCTTATTTCCTCATACTCATCTCATTTGTTCCTATGTATGCTTCTGGCAGTGAAGTCTCTCTACCTCCAGAACTGAGCCGGGTGTAGGGAAACCACAAAGGAAGCTGGAGTATCCCAGGAATAGTAATAGCCCCCAGAGAACTATGACCACCCTTGACTCGAAATGGGAAGGATCAGTTCCCTGAATGTATGGGTGTGTTGGGCTTGGGGAGCAAGCTGGAGAGCGCAAGGAAGTTGTATTGGTGGAGGAGGAGCCGAGGCCTTTAGTTAACACAGTCTGGGGGACCCAGCAGGGAGGAGGCTGGGAGAGCGGTACTCCTGACCTCACTCACCTCCCTTCCTGTAATTTCCTGTTGGTGCCCTACCGTGGCTGAAGGCAGAGACTAAAAAAACTTGATTTGCAGCTCATAGAGGTCAGGGTTGCCGGTAGACTGGGGTTAGAAGAGATGGGGGCGTGAACCTGGAGAGGTGCTTGAGGGGTGGCCAGTTCAGTGGGCATTACCCCAATCTTCATTCCTTTCAGCTCATTTTCAGGTCAGTACTTCACAAACTGTGGATGGAAAGCCGTCCACAACTGACTAATTATTCCCTACCAGAGTTAATGTTTACTCTCCTTCGGCCACTCGCACCTTTGGAACCAGGCGTGCTGGGCCCAGGGGACGCGTTCCCGCACCAGGGAGGTTGTCAAGACTCAGGCTGATGTTCGTGCCTCCACTGGCCCTAGGGAAGTGGATTTTTGTCTGATGCCAGGAGATCCCAAGGCTAATCATTCACCAGGTTGTGCCTGCTGCTATCTTAGCCTAACATAAAAAGGAGCTTGCTTCTGGAAGTCATTTACTTTTGATGTTTGGGGAAAATGATGCTACTGCTGTTTCATTTACATTTTGTTTTGTTTGAGGGAGTTCTTTAAAAGTAGCAATGGGAAAGCTGTGATTTCCACTGGGATCCTGTTTACAGTTCTTTAAAGATTTTCATGCTTATTCTATGATTTGACCTTCACCATAATCCTAGTGATGATAGGCATCCATCAAACAATCAAAACGTACATAAATAATTTCAAACATGATAAGGACTCTGAGGAGCAAGAGTGCTGTGAAAATCTGGAAGGCAAAGAGAAGGTTCTGTGTGAAGGCGCTGAGAGCGAGGAGGGTGGTGAAGGCAGTGCTGAGAATCTGGAAGGAGGTCAGTGCAGTGGGATATGCAGAGCAGGTGGAATGACCACGGATGGTGTGAGGAGATGAGGCTGGAAAGGGAGAGGGAAGTTGCACCTGCCTCTGTTGACAGAAGAAAGATTCTCAGGGTCTCTAGCTTAGGAACAATGGGGGCCATTAAAGGGCTGAGTAGGGATATGACAAAATTAGATTTGCTTGTAAAGGGATTTTTCTGGAATTTCTATGAAGGAGGGATGGAAGGGAGCCAGAAATGAATTATGAAGTCATGGTGGTGGTTTGGGTGAAGGGGATGGGGCACTAGGTAGAAAGGATCAGGTTTGAGAAATGTTTTGGAGGCAGAAGAACAGCATTTCTTGACAGGTATGTGACTACATTTGTCACAGGTGAACTATTTGTCCAGGTGAACTATGACACAGTTCTGTCACTGCATAGCCATGCTCTGTACAGAAGTCTTGACTTTGTCACCAATAAGGAGTGTGTGTGTGTGTGTGTGGGCACATGTGCCTGCATTTCTCAGCACTGGGACCATTCATGTTCAAATACTCCTGAAGGTTTGGGTATTTTTTCTTTTAAATCAAATATTAGGCTCGTTTATTGATCTTCCCATCTAAAAAGAATGAGGTGTGGGAAAAAGAGTAATTTAACACATACTTTTTAATAGTTCTTTGGTCTTTTGCTCAATTTACACAGAATCCAAAAGGACTGTTTACCACTTTGTGGTTGTTAAACTGTTGCCTTTCCAGGCAGACATGCCTATAAAGTCATTAATGTATTTATGAGGAACCATGTGGACAGGAAATAACCCATTTTATACCCTAAAGAGAATGTTTTTCTCTTAGCCCTTCCTTCAGTTCAGTCTGGGTTAACGTGATTAGACAGCTTGTAGGTGATCTCTGGCTAAAGTAAGCTCCTTATTCCACCTGGTCCTTGCCTCCTCAGTTCTCTACTTCACCAGGAAGGAACGATTGGCATACACCATCCTCTGGGGATTCTCCTTTTCAAGTTCAGACCAGGACAGGCACGGCCATCAATCTTCCCCATCCGTGTCACTAGTCCTGTATTTTTGTTGTTGTTTTCTGCAGCACAGACAATCCTTCTTATAAGGACCCAGACTTTTTCTGTGTTAGTTTCCATGCTAGTTACCTTTCCTAGTCTTGTTTCATGGAAGAGGGACTTTTGGCTTCTAGTTTGTAGATAAGGAGGTTGCTTCTTGGCAAAAACCTTTGTGCAGATGGCTTTTTTCCCAAGAGTTAATTATGGAGAATCTACTGGTATTTGTCAAGGCACAAGATTGGGAACTTTAATTTTGCAGAAGTGTCCATCTATACTCAACCAAAGAATGAGGGACATATTTGCCTCTTTTATCTCTCCCAACTGAAATGCTCTCCTCCTTTCCCTCTGCTTATTAATAGTTCATTTTTTTGAGAAAGGAGTCTCTTCTGAAAAACATTCTCAGCCTTCCAAAGTTACACTGCTTTTTCTCCTCTCAGAATTTCATCTAGAGCCCATTCATCTACTCCCTGGGGCACCTGTGTGATTGTTGTTAGACATGAATCGTAACTGAATCTTCTTGAGAGTGGAGGGAATGTTTATGTGGGATTTTGTCCATAGAATGTAACTACGACACCTTACCTAGAACAGTGACTCAGAATTACTTAATATTCAGGTCAAGCACTGTTGATTTTCTGAACTGTTCCCAGTCCTAGCACTTCTCCTGTGTAGTGCCAGGGTTTGGGTTTCTTGCATAGGGTGTTGAGGTTGGTAACCTGCCAACCCTTTAATAGCCAAACCACTTTTTCAGTAGAAGTCCGTCATGTTCACCTGGCATCAGAGGAAACCTGTAGGTATTTCTATGGGTCAGCTGGGTCTGGGGATGCTTGAGTAGATACCAGAGAGTATTCTTCCAAAACACAAAGCCCTCTGTGGAGTGAGGGCCAGAAGATCAGGAAGTTCTCAGGAGAGAACACACCATAAAAGGTAAGGGCTGGTGTTTGCCTGCAGGGGTTGGGGTAAAAGACATCTGATGCAGCCAGGAGTCATGACTTTAGGCTTCTGAAAATGCTTTCCTGTTGCAGTCTTGTCAGTTATGTTCAAAATGCTGCCCTCTTGTATATAAATGCAGTGGATTCTGTAGCTATCAAGGCCCGGGACCTTGGCATAGATGTTTAAGAGTAGGTAGTAAAATATCTCCTCAGGACTGGACAGCAGCTGCCCAAGTGGAATGAATACTAGTGGCTGATGTTACATTGGAGCTAAATATAGCTGGTGCTCCTGTTCATAGGACTGCATCTGAGCCCAGGTAGGGGTGCTCCTCAGGGCACTGACTTCTTAGACTGTGTCTCAACAGATGCCACTTACAGACTCTGGCTTTCCCTCCTTCCCCTCCATTCTCTTCTTTCCGATTACTCTGTCTTTTCCTCTTTCCTCTCTGACACTCCAATCCCACCCCCACCACCCCTACATACTTTTCTTGATAGTGAAGACAAGGAGTTAACTTTTTAGTTAACATTGAAAAATTTTCCTGATGTTTGCTTTTTCTCGGTCTTTCCTCCTCGCCTCTTTGCCTGATCTTTTTCTCGTTCTCTATCTTCTTTTATTTTTTTCTCTTTGTTGTTCAGTCTCTAAGTCCTGGTCCAGTCCAACTCTGTGACCCCATGGACTGCAGTACGGCAGGCCCCCCGTCCTTCATGATATCCTGGAGTTTACTCAAATTCATGTCCATTGAGTCAGTGATGCTATCTAACCATCTCATTCTCTGCCACTCTCTTCTCTTTTTGCTTTCAATCTCCAGTTTTTCCCAGCATCAGGATCTTTTCCCATGAGTCAGCTCTTCATATTAGGTCAGCAAAGTATTGGAACTTGAGCTTCAGCATCTATCCTTCCAATGAATATTCAGGGTTGATTTCCTTTAGGGTTGACTGGTTTGATCTCCTTGCAGTCCAAGGGACTCTCAAGAGTCTTCTCCAGCACCACAGTTTGAAAGCATCAATTCTTTGGCACCCAGCCTTCTTTATGATCCAGCGCTCACATTTGTACATGACTTGAAAACCACAGCTTTGACTATATGGACCTTTGTTGGCAAAGTGATGTCTCTGCTTTTTAATGTGTTGTCTTGGTTTGTTATAGCTTTTCTTCCAAGGAGCAAGTATCTTTTAATTTCGTGGCTGCACTCACTGTCTGCTGTTATTTTGGAGCCCAAGAAAATAAAATCTGTCACTGCTTCCACTTTATCCCCTTCTACTTGCTGCGAAAAGTGATCTTAGTTTTTTAAATGTTGAGGGTGGCTTAAAACTTTCACCCTCATTAAGTAGCTCTTTAGTTGCTCTTCACTTTCTGCCATTAGAGTGGTTTCATCTACATATCTGAGGGTGTTAATCTTTCTCCCAGCAGTCTTGATTCCAGTTTGTGATCCATCCAGCCCTGCATTTTGCATGAGATACTCTGCATAGAAGTTAAATAAGCAGGGTGACAATGTACACCTTTCCCAATTTTGAACCTGTTCTTTGTTCCATGTCTAGTTCTAACTGTTGCTTCTTGTCCTGCATATTGGTTTCTCAGGAGACAGGTAAGGTGGTTTGGTATTTCCATCTCTTTAAGAATTTCCTGTGGTTTGTTGTGATCCTTACAGTCAAAGGCTTTAGTATAGTAAATGAAGCAGAAGTAGATTTTTCTTTTTAAATTCTCTTGCTTTTTCTTTGATCCAATGGATGTTGGCAATTTGATTTCTGGTTTCTGGTTTCCCTACCTTTTCTAAATCCAGCTTGTACATCTGGAAGTTCTCAGTTCACCTACTGTTGAAGCCTAGTTTGAAGGATTTTGAGCATAACCTTGGTAGCAGGTGAAATGAGTACAGTTGTATGGTAGACCTCAGCTGATTGCTGTCTCCACATTCTGTCCACAGAACTGAGGTTTGAGGACAACTAACATAAGAAATTACCCTCTCCAGGTAGAAGGCAATGGCACCCCACTCCAGTGTTCTTGCCTGGAAAATCCCATGGATGGAGGAGCCTGGTGGGCTGCCGTCTATGGGGTCGCACAGAGTCGGACACAACTGAAGCGACTTAGCAGCAGGGATTTTAAAGTATAGGAAGACTTTGAAACTAAAAATCCCCCAAGACCTCAAGGAATGAAATAACGCACTAATAGGAGTATTTTCAGCATACTACAAGTTGACGTTGGAAACTCGGGACGAGGAACCTGTTCGTGCTTGAGGGATTGACTTGTTTTGTATGTCTAATGGCTGCTAGGCACCGTGGGGATGACTGTGAACCTATGTGTGTGCATGCGTATAGAGGCAGGGTGTGGGTGTGTGTGTGTGGGGTGCAAGCTTGCATGTGTTCTTACTCCTCCTCTTTCCCGTCTCACAACCTACCAGTTCCTCAGTTCCTTAGTCAAATCCACCCTCCTCCCCTTCAGAAAGTCATTTTGGACTTTTTGAGAGGTGCCACAACCCTGGACGTACGCTTTTTATAACTTTTGTTATATCCTGTTGTTCTTACCACTTGGTATGTATTTACAAGGTCTGTTGAACTCTTCTTAATTTTAGGCATTTCCTTTTTCATCTGAGCCAGACTAAAGGTATGAACTGTCTTCTTTTGGGTTTCCCTATGGCCTCAGCAAGGCCCTGAGTTCAGCTCTGATACTGTAGGATTAGAACATCTAGGGTTTGGAAGTCCAAAAGAGACTGACTGTCTCAGCTAGTTCATTCAACAAATGAGATAATGGAACACTTATTCCACTTACTAAGGTCAATCAGCTAAGGCAGCCTGTCATGGAGGGGAAGCAATTCCTCCAGCCTCATTCCTCTATACTAAATTTTAAGTGTCTGAGCTGGATGTCAGAACAAAAGGCTGGAATGTCCTCCATGGTCTGCCTGAGATTGCTGGGGAGTCTTGAAGTCATGCTTCAGACCTTCCATTCCTCTTTGCCCCATTACACACTTCTTGACATTGCCATTATTCTAAAGTATCATATGTGTGCACATATCCATAAAGGCAGAAGGTGAAGTGAGGGAAATGCCACATTAGGGAATAAGAAGAAAAATTAAAACGTGAAAGGAAAACTGATCACCTGGGAGAAAAGCGAGATCCTCATTCATTGTTTTAAATTATTTTCCCTTATGGATACCTTTCAAATACTGCCTT
>NW_011494742.1:2039335-2067321 GCF_000754665.1 Bison bison bison | reverse complement strand
TTCTTTTTTTTTTTTTTTTTTTGTTAAAGCCTGTGAATCTGTCTTCTGCCATTGGCATTCTCTAGCAAGAATGATCACAAAAGCTTGTCCCTTGCTAATGCATCATGTCTGAGTCTTCCATGTAACACTGTCTCCTGCTTTCTTTTGGGGAAAGGTTAATTCTAAGTTCTCTCTCTCCCTTTCTCTCTGTTATCACTGATAACACAGCGATTTCTGTGTATCTGTCTGCATGCACTCATGCTGGGTCATTTTGGTCCTGTCCAGCTCTTTGTGAACTATGGACTGTAGCCAGGCAGCCTCCTCTGTTCATGGGATTCTCAAGGCAAGAATACTAGAGTAAGAACCCTTGTCTCTTACATCTCCTGCTTTGGCAGGCAGTTTTTGTTTTTTTTTTTCCTACTACTAGTACCATCATCTATCTAAAGGTATTTATATCTCAGTGTGTTGGAAATTTCTCACCTATGTGACTACTAGTAACACTTAAACTCTAAACATGCTTAAAACAAGTTTATGTCATCGGACTGAGTTTTAGTTTTCCACCATACATTTGTGCTCATGACAGGAAGCTTCTCTTCTGATTGTGGTGCCGTAATGCAGTACCTTATGGTAGGAAGGCTCAGTTTCCTTCCTCTTTGCCACCTCAGCCATGTCTTCCCATCTTTTGATGTCTAACTCCTATTTGTACTTTACTCAGCTCAAACTGACAGCTTCCATCTGGGAATTCCATTACCACTCACAGTAAGCCCCGGGCAACCAGTGTGCCACTGGGCGCACAACTGTTCTAAGTGTGTCAGTTTTCACTTTCTAACTATACCGTGAGCTCTGTAAGGCAAGGGTAGGAATCTTATATTTTTTTGTGACAACAGTTTTGCATAATGATCTTGGCAATATAATGCAAGCTGAGGCTGTTCAAGACTCAGGGTACAGGGGACTGTATATATTAAAAGCACATTTTATAGATTTTACATGTAGTTCTTCCTTGATTGTACACTTACGCTGTAGAATTAAATTTTATGTCCACCAGTTCTATTTTTCCATCTTAAGAGTTTATTTTTTGTTGTTTTCTGTTACGATGTTAGTAGCTACTCCACCAAGAAGCATTTAAATTTGTTTTACCCAATTTAGAACCATGGAATCTTTTCTATCTTATCTTAAATTATCCATGCACCATCATAGAGACATTTCCATTCATATTTGGTGACTTTATTTTGTTTCATTTTGTTTTTGTTTTCAAATGTTTCAAGCCAAGAGTACTTGGCAGTTTTGCTTTAACTTTGAAAGCCAAAGAAACCCCTAAATGATAGTAACATAGGATCCCCTGGGCCAGTCAACATTTTATCATTGTGAATTTATTTGCTGAAGGCCCTTTATGCCTCTTTGCTTAATTTTTCAATTATTCCTCATACTGGGGAACTAATAGAATCATTCATTTGTAACAGATTTATACTGCTAATTTAGACTGTCCTGCATAGTACTTCTGCTGGAACCCAATACTCTCTGGGACCTCAAGGGCCCTTTGTACCAGAAGGCATGAGGTCAGGCCAGCCCCTCAGAAGAGGACACTAAATAACTATTATTGTTATTATTATTTCTTCTCATTGAGTTATCTTCACAATATTAGGTTGTTTTCCATATTTTTTGTATGTATGGATATAACCAGTTTTGGCAGCAACAAATGTTATTTTTGACTCTTCCCTGAATTATCTTGACCTTCTGATTACAAGAAGAAGAAATGAGTCCTTTGGGATGTATGTGGAAGAAGTCCAAGAGTAAGACATAGACTACATATCTTTTTGGCCTCTGTCTCTCTGTCTCTGCTTAAACTCAGACCCTCTTCAGCATTCACCTTTTTTTTTTTTTTTTTGGCACTCATCAGAGATACAGGAGATACACACTTGGAGGCTGAAGGAAAGAAGTTTACTCAGGAGGTTGAGGCAAGGCCCAAGGGGATTAGACATTTGGGTTGAATCTTGAAGGACAAATAGGATTTGGCTAGTTTAAAAGGGTATTCCAGTTAGGGTATGATGCTATAGAGAATGGCCGCTCTGGAGGGAAGTGACAAGCTAAACAATGATGGTTGGGTCCTGATGTTGAAGAGTGAAAAGAGCAAGCCAAGAAATTTGGTCTTCATCCTCAGAACAAATAGAAGCCATGAGAGCTTAGAAATAAGGCAGTGAGATCTTCATATGTGCCCCTTACCAAGCTGTTTCCAGTGACAGAATGGAGACTAGAAGGTATTGAAAACCTACCAATCCTCTGGAGGCTCTTGTGGTTCCAGCCACTGCTCCCTCTCTATACTTGGAGTCTAGAGATACTAATGTCTTCTCTACGAACCACTCCTCATGCTTCCCATACATCCATTCATACCATTGTAAATTAACTCTCCTTAACTATCTTGATTTTAGTGTGGTCAGCTGTTTCAAGACCTTGGCTGATACGCCCTCCTTCACACTTCCTTATAATTATTTGTTTCTATGCTTGTCTCCCCATTAGCCTGTGAGCATTCAAAATGCAGGGTGTGTCCATTTTCCATTCACTTTTCTTTCTTTTTTATTGAAATATAGTTGTCATACAATAAATACTATGTTAGTTTCAGGGATGCAGCATAGTGATTCAACATTTAAATAAATTACAAATGATCTCCACATTGTCTAATAACCATCTATCTCCATATGAAGTTATTACAGTATTATTGACCATATCCCGTATGCTGTACATTACATCATCCTGTGACTTATTTAAGAACTGGAAGTTTATACCTCTTAATTTCATTCATGTATCTCACCCATTGTCCACCCTGCTTCCCTCTGTATCTATGAGTCTGTTTTGTTGTATTTTGTTTGGTTGGTTGTTTTTTAGGTTTCACATATGATTGAGATCATATGGTATTTGTCTTTCTCTGTCTGACTTATTTTACTTAGGATAATACACTCTAGATCCATCCATGCTATTGCAAATGGCAAGATTTCTTTCCTTTTTAATGGCTGAGTAGTGTTTCATTGTTTGTATATTTATATATCACATCTTCTCTATCCATTCATCTATTGATGGGTTGCTTCCATATCTTGGCTATTGTGAATAATGCTGCAATGAACAAGGAGGCATATTTGTTGTTGTTGTTCAGTTGCTAAGTCATGTCCAACTCTTTGTGAACCTATGGACTGTAGCACTCCAGGCTTACCTGTCCTTCACTATCTCCCAGAGTTTGTTCAAACTCATGTCCATTGAGTCAGTGATACTGTCTAACCATCTCATCCTCTGTCACCCTCTTCTCCTTTTGCCTTCAGTCTTTCTCAGCGTCAGGGTCTTTTCCAATGAGTTGACTCTTCACTCATCAGGTGGCCAAAGTAATGGAGCCTCAGCTTCATAGCAGTCCTTCCAGTGAATATTCATGGTTGATTTCCTTTAAGATTGGTTTGAACTCCTTGCAGTCCAAGGGACTCTCAAGAGTCCTCTCCAGCACCACAATTCAAAAGAATTGATTCCTTAGTGCTCAGCCTTCTTTATGGTCCAACTCTCACATTTGTACATGACTACTGGTAAAATCTTGCCTGGAGAATCCCATGGACGGAGGAACCTGGTGGGTTACAGTCCACGGGGTCACAAGGAGTCGGACACGATTGAGCGACTTCACTTTCACTTTCACTGGTAATATCAGTAAAAGGTCCATATAGTTTGGACTATATGGTCCTTTGTTGGCAAAATGATGTCTCTGGTTTTTGATATGCTGTCTAGGTTTGTCATAGCTTTAATTCCATGGCTACAGTCACCATCCACAATGATTTTGGAGCCCAAGAAAATGACATCTGTCACTGCTTTCACTTTATCCCCTTCTATTTGACATGAAGTGATGGGACTGGATGCCATGATCTTTGTTTTTTGAATGTTGAGTTTTAAGCCAGTTTTTTTCACTCTCCTCTTTCACCCTCATCAAGAGGCTGTTTAGCTCCTCTTCATTTTCTGCCCTTAGAGTGGTATCATCTGCATATCTGGAGTAAATACCCAGAAGTAAAATTGCTAGTTTGTGTGATATTCTAGTCTTGGTTTTTTGAGGATTCGCCATTCCTTTTTCTATAATGGCTGCACCTATATTAATTCCCACGAACAGCATGAAGTTTCCCTTTTCTCCACATCCTCACCAACACTTGTTATTTATTGTTCTTATGTCACCCATTTTCAACTCTTTACTAGTTCAACTGAAATTTGCCATTTGCCAATTAAGTTTTATTTGAGGCGGTGATTTCAAGTCGAGAAAGGTCAGCGTTAACCAGGGTAGCTCAGGAGGACTTCAGAGGGGAGACTGACAAGCATGTGCTGGTTGGGATCTATGAAGAGAAACTGAGCGTCATTCTAGGAAGAATGGAAGAGCGTGGGTTGATAGGAAAGCAGGAGACACTTGCAGGGGCCACAGAGCTCATCTCTTGTGGGACACAAGGTGGGTTATGTGGAGAAGCAGCGGGAAGTACATTTATGAAAACCTACTTCTGGTCTAGAATTGTTTCACTTTCTTATTACATTTGACTCTAGCTAATCTTAGCATGATTTTGCTGACCCTTGAGCATTCACTGTAGTAAGGTAAGGAAAGAAGTTTCAGAAACTAACCTACGAAGAAACATTTTCAAAACAAACACACAAAAAATTGCCATCAACCAACTTTTTTGAGTAATCATGGGTTATTACAAATCTTTTGTTTCCCCATTGTAATCACCAGCAGGATGTGCAGTCTCTGCTAAGTAGGATTAGGTGACCTGCAGTGGGATATAACAGCTAATGGTACTGATTGCTTCTCTGTTTTAACTTTTGGAAGCAGAATCATAAAAGACAATTTTTTGGCATGAATATTTCCACTTTCCCCAGTGAAAACATTGTGCTTTTCTATTGAGATACTAGAAGGTTCAGATGGGCCCAATAGGGAGGATGTAGCAGGTGTGTGTGGAGAAGGCAATGGCACCCCACTCCAGTACTCTTGCCTGGAAAATCCCATGGACGGAGGAGCCTAGTAGGCTGCAGTCCATGGTGTCACTAAGAGTCAGACACAACTGAGCGACTTCACTTTCACTTTTCACTTTCATGCATTGGAGAAGGAAATGGCAACCTGCTCCAGTGTTCTTTCCTGGAAAATCCCAGCAATGATGGAGCCTGATGGGCTGCTGTCTATGGAGTCTCACAGAGTTGGACACGACTGAAGCGACTTAGCAGCAGCAGTAGTAGGTGTGTGAGGAACTAGATTTTTTGAAGGAGTATATAAGAAACAGTTGGATAAATATGGGTAATATGACTTTCAAAACTGCAATTCAGTTCAGTTCAGTTCAGTCACTCAGTCGTGTCTGACTCTTTGTGACCCCATGAATTGAAGCACTCCAGGCCTCCCTGCCCATCACCAACTCCTGGAGTTCACTCAAACTCACGTCCATCGAGTCAGTGATGCCATCCAGCCATCTCATCCTCTGCCGTCCCCTTCTCCTCCTGCCCCCAATCCCTCCCAGCATCAGAGTCTTTTCCAATGAGTCAACTCTTCGCATGAGGTGGCCAAAGTACTGGAGTTTCAGCTTTAGCATCAGTTCTTCCAAAGAACACCCAGGACTGATCTCCTTTAGAATGGACTGGCTGGATCTCCTTGCAGTCCAAGGGACTCAAGAGTCTTCTCCAACACCACAGTTCAAAAGCATCAATTCTTCGGTGCTCAGCTTTCTTCACAGTCCAACTCTCACATCCAAACATGACCACTGGAAAAACCATAGCCTTGACTAGACAGACCTTTGTTGGCAAAGTAATGTCTCTGCTTTTGAATATGCTATCTAGGTTGGTCATAACTTTCCTTCCAAGGAGTAAGCGTCTTTTAATTTCATGGTTGCATTCACCATCTGCAGTGATTGTGGAGCCCCCAAAAATAAAGTCTGACACTGTTTCCACTGTTTCCCCATCTATTTCCCATGAAGTGATGGGACCAGATGCCATGATCTTCATTTTCTGAATGTTGAGTTTTAAGCCAACTTTTTCACTCTCCTCTTTCACTTTCATTAAGAGGCTTTAGTTCCTCTTCACTTTCTGCCATAAGTGTGGTGTCATTTGCATATCTGAGGTTATTGATATTTCTCCCGGCAATCTTGATTCCAGCTTGTGCTTCTTCCAGCCCAGCATTTCTCATGATGTGCTCTGCATATAAGTTAAATAAGCAGGGTGACAATATATAGCCTTGACGTACTCCTTTTCCTATTTGGAACCAGTCTGTTGTTCCATGTCCAGTTCTAACTGTTGCTTCCTGACCTGCATATAGGTTTCTCAATTAATTTAATTAAACTGCAATTAAATAATCCTAAAAACAAATTTCTCTTCATTCTCATATAAGGGCAACTCCATGAAAACTTGAAAATTCAAAAAATTAATTCTGTGAGTATGTATAATCTCTGATCTCTTAGTCTGGACTTACATGTTCCAGGGAAGTATGGTGTGTGTGTGTTTGTGTGTGTGTGTGTGAGATTCCTTATCTCAGACTTTAAAAGAAAATTAATATGCCATCTAGAAAGACTCTTTGGACCTGTCTTAGGAAATGGATATAAGGGGATCTGGCCCATACAGACTAGGTCTAGGGGTTATTCGTGGCCTTTAGCATCTTGCTGGATCTATGGATGACTCTTTGTCAAACAGCTTTTCTTGATGAAGTCTCATATACCGATAATATTGTTGCTTTAAACAAAAGCTTCGTCTCTCATTACCCACATGTCTAAAAGTCGGAGGTGTGTTGAGTGGAGAAAATTCCAGCCCAAGTGTTAGGAAGTGTGATTCATGGACGATCTGTCTAAAGTGGACAGGAGAGTGAGTCTCTGGAGCCTGGGGGTGGTCAGTGAATTATAAGCAGATTATAAAATAGAAACACCCAGAATAATCCTTTTCAGGAAAGAATCTTAATGCAGAAAGTGGGAGCCTCTATACCTTCTTAGAAGAGCCATTGCTGAGACTGACCCACTCCTCTGGGCTCCCATCTGCCCTGCGAAGGGGAAATTGTCTTTAGAGCCTCCCTGCATGGGTTATTTTCTTCCCCACTGAACAGGTCCCATGGCTTTAATGGATGTTATCTCACTACGTTTGCTGAAAAGAAAAGCAGCAGGAGAGTTCTTATCCATGGTACCCTTTTCTTCATTTTACAAAATATCCCCACCTTCCCTCTCCTCCCAACATATATTCAATCTGCTTTATTTTCCTGTGTGAGGCCTCTGAAATAGGCAGCAAAGGATAAGGGGAAAAAATCAATATTTGAGAGTCAATAGAACTGAGTCTGAGTCCCTTTCTACCTGGTGAGCATTCACCTCTGTGAGCCTTCATCTGAAGTGAAGATCATGACCTAAACAATGTCTGAGGCACCTTATAAGTTTGAAAATTACACAGTTTTCAGGGAAGGAAATAGAAAGTGTATTCCAACGTCTTTATAAAGATGGAAAGAGGATAACTTTATAATATTGGGTTGAAAGAAATGTGCCCGTCTTCATGGTTTCCTGGCATCCATTCACAATTAGATTTAAGCACATTTCAAGTAGAAAAACCCCTAAAGAAACTGAGTCACATGTGAGATATTAATTCCCAAAGCTTTCCTGACAATCGCTTTCACAGCTGAGTGAATGACATTTGATTTCTGGATTGGAAACCTTAATTGTAATATCTTTTGCTTCCTAACATATCATGCCCATTGGGTTTGTGAAACAGTTTTATAGAACTTTCAAGCTTTAGTACTTGATGTAATTTTGCAGGTAGATCACTGTATTGAGGGAATGAGGAAAAGAGAAGTTGAAATGGAAGCCCACAGGTCCAGATTTTCTTGCTCAGAAATATAAACAAGAATTTTTAAAGCCTGAAGGGATGCTGAATAGCAGCCTAATCTAGGGAGAGGCTTCAGGTGGTCAGTGCCTTGGAATGTCCTGCAGAATTGTATTGAGCTGTGAATATGTACATTTTCTAGGGAGAGCTATGTAAATTTCAAAAGATTCTGAGAGGGATCCAGGACTCAGCAAAGGCCCACCTTCCTCATTTTGAATTAGAGAGATGCATTAGAAAGCTGAAACCCCAAGAGGGAAAGTGCCAGAGAGCTTAGATCCAGGAGTTGAACCCAGATTTTTTAAAAAAATTCTATTGCTTGTTCCTTTTGAGTATTTTGTAGATGACTTTAGACCAGATCTTAAATTTGCAATTCTTTGAAAATACAGTTCTTTATGTTTCTTTATATTTCTTTTGTCTCTTTACACTTAGTTGTAAAGAGACAAAACCATTCTAGCAAGAGATTTTTCAGGCTGCAACCCTGCCTCATGCACCTGTCTAGCTCCATCCCGCTTTGAACATTCCACCAGGCTGAGATGTTTCAATAAATACACACCTGCTTGCTTACATCTGTGTTCACACACACACGTGTCTGTATGCACACGCACTATATAATTCACCGATGTCCTTGTGGCACGACCTCACATGCTCTGTAAAAGGAAGGAGACACCAGTAAAAATGGTGAAACATTTGTCCTGGCTGAAAAAAACAGTTATGGGTTTCCTGAAGGGCTGACCATTATCTTCCGTCTTTCTTAGTACAATCATGTGGACTGACTGAACTGTGCCCACCTGAGTATGGAGGACTTCTTACCAGGTAGATCTTGCAATTTTGAAATACAGTGTTTACCGTGACTGTTGAAGATACCCACAGGTCTGAGGAAATATGAGGGCAAAAGGTAATTTTATTTAAAGGTGCCGTTAAACCTTTGTGTTGACAAATGAGTGTCTGCCTTTGTTTTCCTTTCATCTCGCATTGGGAAGATTAAAACTATACCTCAGCACATGCCGCCATGTGGGGGTACCAACGTATTGTGAGTAGTGTCTACAAGAGGCCTCCAACCACTGTCTGTCAGTGGGGTTCCCAACAAGGATGGGGATTCTTAGGGCAACTGGCCCAAGCGCTGGCATAGTCATTGAACCTGTCGTCCTTTGCGTGTTCCTACAGACAGCTGTTTTGAGCAGGACGACCCACTGTTTCACTGGAGAATAACCATGTGATCTTGTTCCCTACAGAAATGAGCTCCAGGAGGCCCAGGTGTATTGGGCTGGTGGCCTGAGCCGCTGCCCCATCACCAGTCTCAGGGCTCGTGGAGTTTAGAACTATGCGAGGCACAGAGAGTGCGGTGCAGTGTTGCCCTGTGGCTCATGGGAGCAAACCTCTGCATAAGCCTCTATAGACATCCCTCTTTGCCTCTGTCCTTCAGCGTCTCTTTTCTCATGGCATACACAATACACATTTGCAGAGGTTATGCCGTATGCCACATCGATAGTGGTCTCATTCCTAAAAATGCTTGAATGAATTCATTTTTTTTTCAAATTCTATAACTTTTATTGATACACAAAGGCTCTTTGAATATGTGTGATTTGATTAGAATCCTATTTGATTTGTAGTGCTCCCTAATTTCTATAGAAAATAGCTGAGCAAGAGGAAATAGTCTCTCAAGCTATTGTGGGTGAATTATTTTCTTAAATGAACACTTCATTTTGTTCTCCCCATCATTGTATTTGAGATATTTTTGTACATCATCTTGGCATAGTGTGCCATCCACTTGAATGGTGTCCTGGCAGAGCACCTTTTCTTGGACTGTGGGCGGTTGCTTCTTCTGTGTCAACACTGATGGCTGTTCTCCAGCTGTACATTGAATCACCTCCTACTAACACCCTGAAAATCAAGTTTCTAGTTGTGAGCTGGGATGATTCCAACATGTGAGCTGGAAAATGACAAGTCATGGGCAATGTTTCTAAGCATTTCTGATCGGATGAGAGCCTTAGAGTGCAGGGAATGCCGTACTCCAGCAGGTCTAGGCTTTCTCTAGTTTCAGGATTGTTTTCTTTAATGTGAGAGCTCCACAGGTCAGGGGTGGTGCCAAGATTGTTGCTTCCATGGCATTAACAATAAGTGACTCTAAGGGGTTTCTTTGGGCTCATACCAATGATATATTGATTTTGAATGCCAGTTATCCATAGAGCAGAGAAGAAACAGGCTATAAAAGGGGATGTGTATGCGTGTGTGTATGCTAAGTCACTTCAGTCGTGTCTGACTCTTTGCGACCCCATGGACTGTAGCCCCCAAGGCTCCTCTGTCCATGGGATTCTCCAGGCAAGGATACTGGAGAGGGTTGCTATGCCCTCCTCCAGGGGATCATCCCGACCCAGGGACGAAACCTGGGTCTCCTGCATTGCAGGCAAATCCTTTACTGCTGGGTCACTGGGGAGGAAGGCACTAAATTGTTTCTCAGAATCCTTTTCCATTGAGTTTTCTACAGTCAAACAAAACTCAAGTTCAGCAGTCCATTCTATGACTCTGTCCTTTCATGAAGAATGTCTTTGAGGCGTTACCATTGGAAGATACTATGTGAAGGTGGATCCTCTCCTAGAATGTCAGAGTACAGAAAAACCTTCTGGCGTCTGCTTGGGAAGAAAAAAGGCTCTTTTCCCAACCTTTTTCCTGGCGAAAACTCTCTTCACTATCAAGAGACAAGTGCTGGACAGAGATGGGAAGAAAGGAGCCAAGAGTCTTGTGGCTCAGCCATAGGCCTCCCAGGCTCTTGGATTTCCTGCAAAATGTGACAGTGGCAGAGTTGAATGCGTGCTAGACTGAGAGTAGGAGGCCTTCTGTGAGATCTTGGACTTCAGTGTTCCCATCTGTAAATGAGAAATTGGAATCAGCTCTCCATCTCCATCAGACTCTGAATTTCTATGACTTTGCCAATCATTAAAAAGGGAAACTTACACAACTTTGCCTTCTGAGGAAAGAGAGAGTATGTGGGAACTGGTCCAGTTTGAAGTCAGTAATTAATTTATTCCACATACACATAGTCATTCTGTAGAGTGTGCCAGACACTGTGCAAGGCTCTGCAGATGCAAGTCTTGAGTCATAAACTCAGAGTCCTCTGAGAGCTGATACCCTAATAGACCACATCTGTTTCTGGACTGAGACCACACGTCTGCTGGGGTGTTAGAACAGTGCCGGTGGCCCTGTCTGCCAGGCCAGATTTATAAGTTCTTTGGTCCAATTCCTGTTTTGAGTTCACAAATACCATTGATCAAGTACTAAATTTAGCAAGTCCTATAGGCTGAAAATATAGTGATGAGTAAGGGCAAGGGCTCTTGCCCTCTAGGAACTCCCAGCCTAATGGGAGATGGAGGCAAAATATGACCTGATGTGGTCTATAGTTGACGCAAGGGCCAAAGTAATGGAGAAGGGGCTCTGAATCCAGTGGGAGTATAGGGAAAGACTGGTAAGTTAGAAAACAGAGCAGGGGGTCAGAGAATCTCACTTGAAAAGCAGAGTATAGAATCTTCCAGAAGCTACTTCTTGCTTGTTTTATTTGGGCAAAGTTCTACAAAAATATACCCAAAACCTGCTTTGTGCAAAACCTGTGCCTAATGCGAGGTAGTTGTGGTGGAAAGGGAGGTTGCAGTGTGAGGGGAAGAGCTCTGGCCCCGTGAAATCAGATGGCAGAGTTCACAGAGGGCCTGACTGCGTGCCTCAGATGATATGCCAGGTGTGACCTGTTTCCTGCCCTTAGCAGTTTTGCCCTTTGCTTGGGGAGACAAGTTCTTTATCCGAACTAGTAAACATTCAAATCATGTTCAAGAATTAAAAAATGATGGCTTTGACAATAAATTCCCTGGATGGTCAGGAAAATAAGCATTTGCCTATAGACTGGAGTAAAAAGGAAATTACTTCAGAGCCACTCAGACTTGAGTTTTCAGCTCCAGTTCACAGTCTTCGGCTGAGAACAGAAAGCCTTGACTTCGGTTCATTATATGTAGAGTGAGGAAGGGCAACCTTGTCTCTTAGAGCTGCTGTGAATTGGAGTTCTTGCAATGTGGAGATGGAGGGGCTTATAGGAACAGTTCTTATATTTAGATTAGATGGGTAGATTGTGAGTCATTTCTTCGTCCCCAGAATACAGGGAAAATTTTCCTGAAAGTGGTGCTGAACTGAAGAGAGTATGCCCCTTCTCTGAAACTAGAGTCTTTCCCCAGTCGTGAAGTCCCCCAGGCTTTGTGTGCCCTCGATTTCTTCTCCTTCATTCCTTAATCCCACTCTGCTCTCTCTCTTTAGTGTAGACCTTGGGTTCAACACTCCTTATGTGTCTGGGTTCTGGAAGAAGAAGGTGCACTGAGACATGAGCTGTAAGGCTTCTGTTTTTGATTCAGCCATAAAGCTTGCATTTGTTCTTCTGGGTTGAAGTAGAGAGGAAGAGGCAGAGTGATGGAGGAAGAGGATAGATTTATTTTCTCTGCAGATTTAAGAAGTGGAGGTTGCTCTGTGAGGTTGGAAAGAGCTCTGGCCCAAGGGAATCAGAAGTAAACTGAATAGGCCAAGAGCCCAGTCAAATGCCTCTGGTTCCTTAAAATGGAATTTGTTACAATAAACAGAGTGAAGGTTATCTATGGTTTCTCAAACATCCAGATTGGCAAAGCAGAAGTATTATCTGTTGGTTTAAATTATGCCAAATTTTATGTGACCTAGGAAGTAGATGCTTCTAACAGTAAGCAAAGGCTAAAGAAAATTCCCTTCCTAATGACTGCATGTTTGATTAGGGGGGCCACATGGTAAGTCCTTTAAAGTCAGAGCTCTAAGTGAGGAGAAGTACTGAAGGCTTCAGGGATGGATGCAAGCTTGAACTCTGAACTGTGGCAACTCACGCAGCTGTACATGCTATTCTAGGAGGTCAGAATCTGGATAGGTTTTTTAAAAAACTGAATTGTATTTGGTAATCAGATTTGGAGAGGAGGCTTTCCTGGTAGGTGATATAGCATGAGCACAGGTGTGTGGAGGGGGCTGTGAACTTGAAGTATGTGGAATTCAGGGTCTTTGAATTCTCTTTAGCTGTACTATGTCTGTTGAAATCTCATACATTGGGCCATGTTACTGCCTCTAGTATCATAAATACACTGCTGGGCAGGGAGAACTTGGTGGGAAGTTGTGGAACTGTTGGGCCTGACACATACGGTGCCAGGAGCTCGGTATAGACTTGGATTCTTATTCTCTCTTCAGTTCAGAAATCAAGCTACTCACCGATATTTACTAAGCTCTTACTATATGCCCGGTGCATGTTGGGCAACAAAGGATAATAAAAGAAAATATAGTTCCCACCCGTAAGAATTCATCTTGGGAATTCCCTGGCAGTCCAGTGGTTAGGACTCTGTACTTGCACTGCTGTGGGGCCTGGGTTCAATCTCTTAAGTTCAAATAAGATCCCTGGTTGGGCAACAAGCTGTGTGACCTCCCCACTCTGCGCTCCTCCCCCCTTCCCCCAAAGAAAAGATTCTCTCTTGGTGAGGAAACAGAATTAGATTATATACTGCTGCTGCTACTGCTAAGTCGCTTCAGTCGTGTCCGACTCTGTGCAACCCCATAGACGGCAGCCCACCAGGCTCCCCCTGTCCCTGGGATTCTCCAGGCAAGAACCCTGGAGTGGGTTGCCATTTCCTTCTCCAATGCATGAAAGTGAAAAGTGAAAGTGAAGTTGCTCGGTCGTGTCCAACTCTTCGCAACCCCATGGACTGCAGCCTACCAGGCTCCTCCATCCATGGGATTTTCTAGGCAAAAGTACTGGAGTGGGGTGCCATTGCCTTCTCCGAGACTGTATACAATCTAACATTAAACTGTATGGCAAAATTCATCAGGACCTCAGAACTTAACGACGGGAGCTATTAGCAAGGCTTTTCAATTGAACTTTATGAGTTGGGTGTGAAGATGGAGTGCCATAAGGAGGATTCTGCGTCTACTTCCTAGGGGGAAAGGAAGGAAAAAATGGGCAAAAGTTATTCAGGATGTCCAATAAGATTCATTTTACCAGTCCCCTCTGTTGCTGCTATTTAACTTGGTCATTTTCTTGGGACTGGGTTCCAGATATCTGAAGCCTTTTTGACACTACTTCTTTTTTTTTCTGTTGTATCAAGATATAATTGACGTATAACATTCAGTTTAAGGTGTACAATGTATATATTCATTGTATATAATGCAATACATGTATATATTGTGAAATGTTTAACACAATATGGTTAGTTAACACATCTTTCACCTCCCATAATTATCATATTTTGGTTGTTGTTGTTATGGTTGACACTACTTTTGGGTACTTGGAGAAGGCAATAGCACCCCACTCCAGTGCTCTTGCCTGGAAAATTCCATGGACGGAGGAGCCTCATAGGCTGCAGTCCATGGGGTCACGAAGAGTTGGACACGACTGAGTGACTTCACTTTCACTTTTCACTTTGATGCATCGGAGAGGGAAATGTTAACCCACTCCCATGTTCTTGCTTGGAGAATCCCAGGGATGGAGGAGCCTTGTAGGCTGCCGTCTATGGGGTTGCACAGAGTCAGACACGACTGAAGCGACTTAGAAGCAGCAACTTTTGGGTACTACTAATACCAGTGTTTAATATCTTTGTGTGATTTGGGCCTGTGGTGCTTTCTAGTTTATACTTCTTTCTTGCTTCATTGTCCCAGAAGGTCCATGGAGTCAGCAAGATACACTCTTCTCCAAATCTGATTATGAAATACAATCCAGTTTTTTTGTTTTTTTTTTAAATCTGTTCAGTTTCTGACCTCCTGGATACCATGTACAGCCGCATGATTACCTGACACAAGAGGCCACAGTTCAGAGTGCAGCAAGCTTGCGTCCATTCCCTGAAACCTTAAGTACTGCTGCTCACACAGGTCTGTGACTTTAAAGGACTTGCCATATGTGTCCCCTAATCAGACATACTCCTCTGTTAAGGATGAAAATGGAGTCAGGATTACACATTTACTGCTCTGGTCAATCAGCACAATTTCCATCTTTAAGATGGTCTTTGAAGTTGAAACATATTGTTTCTGTTGCCAGGCAGATGAGGAAACTGAAACTGAGATAGGCAAAATGACAGCCTAAGGAGGCACAGATGCCCAGTGACAAGGAAACTGCAGCCTCTCTGGGCCTTCTGTTTCTTCACCTGTGAAGTGACAAGCTTGAAAGAGATGATGGAGGACCCTCCCAGCTCTCCATCCTGAGTCTGCACCTAAATACAGCTTTCCTGATTCCAAACAAGTGCATCTTCCATTACGCCAGGCTGTTTCTTTGTCTGAACAAAGGTGATTTGATTCCCCAAGTCCATAAACAAATTAGAGAAACAGTGGAGAGAGAGCCTGGGAAACAAGGGACAGCAGATGAGAGAAGAGGCCTGCGAGGAGGAAAGGGAGAGGAGGGAGGCTCCCAGGGAGCTTTCTACAAAAGCCAGAGCAGGGCAGGCCGAGCAAGCAGCCAGGGGAATTGCAGCCTCCACTGGCCTTTTTCATTCTGTGGTGTCATTTTCATTCTGTGGCGTCATCTGCCTGGGAATCTGCTAATGGGTGGGAGGGGGCTTAGGGCAGACGCTTTTGCAGGGAGAGAAAGGCAGGGTCTCTGGAGCAGGTGCAAGCAAAGCTACAATGCAAATACTCAGGAAGGATTTAGGGACTGGCTGGAGGGGCAGTGGTGAAGCTTATCCAGGGAAAATACAGGGACAAGTCAGCAGCTGGCTGAAGGGCGAAGGTGATTGAGAGGAGAGGGAGGGAACCCACAGGGAGGGGTATGGTGGGTGGCGGGGGATGACCAGACTCTGGATACAGGCACTGGTAAGTTTTGTATCTTAGAGGTACCTCTATGCCTACCTTTACTAGAAGGGACATTTCCCATTGATATCCCGATATCAAGGCCTTCTCTGAACATCTGAAAAAAGAAGAGGTTCAGATTCACCACGAATGAATCCTTAGCTAGCTGCTTTTATAACCTGCCACAGTCTGTGTTCAGTGGAATAGAACAGCTTAGTGCATCATCTCAGAGTGTCCTAGTCTTAACAAAGAAGCACATTCTCAAATTTTTTAAAAATGCCTTTCAGATTTGTCACTTTCCCCACCTCCGTTCCTCCTCCATGGGTCTTTTTGCCTCTTTCTGATCCAGAATGAGCAAGACTGTGTGTCTTGCTCTTGGTTGACAAGAATGCATTAAACATGGATCCAGCCAGTGATTTAAGAAAATGGATGATCTTCTGGGGCTTATTCTGTTTGGGGTCAGATGATAATGTTGCCCCTGGGTTAGATCCAGACAGCGCGCAGGGACCTCCAGGTTTATCTTGTGCATTCCCTCAGTTGACAGGAAACAGATCTACACAACAGCACCAGCCCAACTGCATCGTTGAGGGTGGAAGCAAGAGGCCCTGGATCCAAATGACTTCATATAGGGATGAAGTTAGAACCAAAGCATTTATTAAGAGAATTTGCTAAGAGTGCCAGCTGCTCACAGAGACACACTGCGTTTGAAAGCTGAAGCCTTAATTACGTTCCAGACCAACCCCCTCACCAGATAACCGGAGCCCAGACTGGGCAAATGACTCCCCTAGGGTCATATGGTTAAATACTGGGGTCTTAGAAATATAATATCCAGTCTGTGTCCTTGTCCGTTGGACCTTGTTGCATCTTAGGCTTAGGTTAGGCTTGGTTAGGATTGGGGTTCAGTGACCATGAACTTTCTTTAAAATCAGAGAGTCATCTTGGTCTGGGTTGAACATGGGTCTCAGTCAAACCAGGAGATGAACTATGAGTGGCCACACTTTCCAAACAGAAGTCAGAACACGTGTCTTCCTGAGGATAATGGGCAATAAGATAATGTGACCTTTTGAAAACCAATAAGACACATGTACCAAGCAAACCTGAGAAATCTGGCTCTTAACGATTCTTGGAAATTATAGTCTATGTATACAGAATATATTGACATCTTCCAAGAATAGAAAGATTATTGTATATGACATGTATTTTGTTATTTATTTGCCATTTGGCTTCAGTGTAGTTAAGTGTTTTTGGCCACTCACCATCCATGTGGAATTTCATAAATTATCACATTTAATTCTCTTTTACAGCAAGATTGATTGATTTCCTAAAATAGTATAAACATCTGGAAAGTGGCAAATTGGATTCAAACCTTCATCTAACTCCACATTCACATTCTTGTTAGTCTGTGGTTGCCTTTTGAGAAGTAGATTTCTTATTACTGTAGAGATATTTTGTTATAAAGGGCTTCCCTTATAAAAATGAATTTATTCTGGTAGAGATTCAGAGGATCATAAAGTCACTGAACCCTTAAAAAAGAAGGACTTCAGCATTTGTTGATCTCAATCCCCTTGCTTTGCAAACTAGGAAGTGAGGCAGGATCTGGGAAGTGACTTTGGCCATGTCAGGCCACACTGAACCAAGACTCCCAGAGGAGTGAGCTCTCAACTCTGATGCACAGACTCCTTGGATTTTAAACTAGTGGCCCTTGGGATAATAACCAAAGGTTGCCAAGGCCACATGTGTCCGTAGTGGGTTTTTAGTTTCTTAACCACTACTCCCATCCCCCAGTGATAATAGGCACTTTTAAGAGGATTGAAATCACCCCTGCCTGCCTTTTACACAGTTAAAGGTGGCCTGCAGAGAGCTCAGAGGCATGACCTATTACTTCTTTGATATTAGCTGTCTTCACAAAAACATTTGTAAAAATATTTTGAGATTTCTTTTCATGAAAAGAAACACACACACTCATACACACAGTCTCACCAGCCTAAAGGATTAGGTTCGGTTGTTAGAATACTCCTCTCTACCATCTATCTCTGTGAAAAAAATCCTGTGGAGCTCTAATCATTGTTTGTATCTATTTGCATTTGCTTTTACTTAACATTGTCATGATTACTTTCCCATATTTTCTCGATTTTAATGAGCAGATAATATTTCACTGAGTGAATATAGATAAAAATATATATTTTAATAGTCTGCTATTATTGGATTTTTGAAAGCAGTTGAGCAATTCTTATGTAGCTTTTTATTTCTGGGATTGTTTCATTAGGACAGATACTTGAGAGTGGGAGTAGTCCTCCCGTTTTCACTTGGTACATGTGTCTTGTTGGTTTTCAAAAGACAAATCAAAATGCCATCTTTAGGTGGGGGTGGCTGATCACGTGGTTTCCCTTGGGCAGCAATACCAAACACCAGACGTACCCACTGCGCTTCCCCTCTCTCATCAGAACTTCTAAACACTTCCCTGTTACTCAGTCAGCTGAGAGTATGGATATGCTTCTTTCCGTCTCATCCTTCTTCCACAAAGAGTTGGATCTTTTCTTTTTATAGTAAGGCTTACTGTGTATGTTTCCTTCATCGCAGACCATCACACGTTTTTGGAAGTAGATGGAGGGGCAAATAGAAGGGAAGCCCTGTCTCTCATTTCATCTGTACAACATCCCAAATGGGGGCAGAGGGCACCCCTGGGTTACGGCAGGAAGTAGGCCCCCAGAGGTCAATCACCCACTCAAGGGCCCATGGTGGGAGCAGAAGTGAGACTTCCACCCAGAACCTTGTACTCGGAATCCAGTGGTTTCTCACAGCACCATACTGAAGCATGTTTTCATGTTCATATTGAGGCCACACATGGGGCAACCGTCTTGTTCAACTTTGGCTCAGGTGATAAGGCTGTTCTAGCATTAAAGTAAAGCCAGCAGGTAGCAAGTGGATACTAAGAATTTCCGTTGAGAATGATTCTTCCAGAATGGAGTAGGATTGCTTGCAACCTGCTGGTTCCCTTGGGAACAAGATAAATTATAATGAAAAGGTAAGGGTCCAGAGTCAGGCTAGGGCACAGGATCATTCTTGGACAAAAGCTGTTGTATTTGGTGTCCATGTTGCTCACTGCTGGGGATGAATTGAGCAGGCACCTGGAAGCTGGACCAGGCCTGCCAGTCCAGGGGCTTAAGGAGGCTGGCTGAGTCACCAGGGTGTGGCTCTGGCCACTGGTGGCCCTTTCTGGCCTGTCCAGCAGGAGGACATTCCCACTAGGCTGGTCCAGTCTGGGCTTGAAGCCACCCAGCTAAACGACACGTGGCAGGTGGGCAGTAACATGTTGGAATTTGGGTTCTGGAGTCCAAAGCTGAACCTACAGCCTAGTGGTCTCTATGTTTCAGGGCTTACAAGAGAGTTGAGAATTATAAATGTTCGGGGAGGACCCTAGAAGGCAGTGGAAGTCATGGCCCCCTTAGTTTCCTAACTTCCATGGCTTCTGATGAGATGCTTTCCCGGCCACCAACTCTGAGAGCTCTCGCACCTGCTCATTCTTTCTCTATTTGGCCTGAAACTGTGAACCTCATTCTTTCTCTATTGGCCTGAAACACCAGTCCAGCCTGGTGTGTGTGCATCTGCCCTAAGTCTGGCATTTCTGAATGGAAGGATGCAAAGGAAGCTTTTTCCCTTGACAACCTGTGCACACACCAGGCACAACTTCAGAAAAACTTCCATGATGTGTGGGGGAAAGTTGTGCAGCACTAGCAGCTCTGCTCACTCTGACATTCACACACCACGTTGGAGGTCAGCCCTGAGTGCAGGCATGGGGAATGCACAGACGGGATGACTCTAGAGTCCATAGTCGTCCGTGTCCAGGTCCCCTGGGGTGGCGTACCTTGGGGCCAGCACAGTGCCTGGCACATGGACGTTATTCAGTTAACACTTATCTGAAGGACTGACTGAAGCTGTAGTCCCTGACTGCAAGGAACTCACAATTTAGTGCAGAAAGGCTGGTGGGTTACTAGTCACAGTGACATTATGGTAAGTGACTCAATAGAAATATATACTTGATAACTCGGAAGCCATCAAAGTACCATTTCTTTCACTAAAGTAAGGATTACAATTTCTTATTGGCAGGTAAGGATTCTGCTTCCCACAGGATGTCCAAAAAGATATATTGCTTCCCACAATGATATATTGACTCTGGAATCAGCATGCGTTGGTGGAAAGCAGTCTGGGTTGCAGGTAGGAAGACCTATGTTCCAGACCTCACCAGCTGAATGGCCTCAGGCAAAACCTCTTTGTGCTACAATTGTTTTCCTGTACAAAATCAGAACATTAGCTCCTTCCCTGCAAGGCCTTCTTAAAAGCCTCTACTGGCTCCCCAGCGCTCACAGAATAAAATCCAAACTCTGCAAGGCAGAAACCAAGCTCTCCATAATCTGAGTCATCTCTCTTTCCATTGCACCTGGTATTCTGGTCACAGGGGTCTCCTGAATTTCCATAAACTTTCTTTGTCCTGCTGTGCCCCTATGGGCCCCTATGCAGTGTTCCTTCTGCCTAGAGTAACCTTTCAAAATTGGCCTCTCCAGAGGCTTCCCAAGCTCAATGTCTCCTTTTTTTGGAGTAGAAGAGTTGTCTCCTCACCTGTGGCTGGCCCCATGCTCCTCTAGGCAGCCTTCTAACGGAGGATTTGCTTCATTTCACGTTTCTTGTTTATGCACTTGTCTCTCTTCTCGCTGGCTTCTGAGAAGCTTTGGATTGCTCCCTCCTCTTCCCCTGTTCCTGACATATGGCTTGGTGTTAAATAAGTGCTTGTAACATTGTTGAATGTACTGAAATAGACTGGCTCCTTGGTTTCTCTCTCCACCCATGGCAGAGGAGAACCATGGGTGGAGATGGTGAAGCAGATGTCAGTGTTCAGTCTGTTTAGTATTAAAGCAGGTTAGCCAGGGCATGGATCTCCTTGGTGTATTTGGGGATGTGTGCGCTGTCCACAGCTATGAACACCTCCCTTGGGGATCCATACCCACATCTGTAGCAGCACAGCTTCTTCTGGAGTGGCTCTGTGTAGAGCAGAAAGGCAGAAGAGACTGTCGTTCCCTGGAGCCACTGTCCAAAGGATATCCTACTCTTCTGATTAAATTCCCACTTAGCTCTCCCTTTTTTCCCTTTGATTTTCTCTTAAGTGTTCAATCACTGTGTGTTGATTGAGTTACTACATTTATCAGTACAACAGTGACTTCTGCTTTGCAGAATGGAATTGTCCAGGTTGGAGGATGACTGATTCGGAGAAGAAGTTTGCACCCTCCATTTGTGGCCCTTTCATTTAATTCAGCAGCGCCATCCTTCTCTTAGGGACTGTGAAAAGAGAGTTACTTAAGCTCAGGCTATCTAGTCTTGACTCTGTCATCACCAAGCAGTTCCGGGTAGCATCAGGGGAATCAGAACTTTCTGAGCATAATAATCATGTTGCTTCCCTTTTCACTCTCTTCATAGCATCCAACAGCCATGCACTTAAATATTCATCAATTTAAATTTGTCTTCTAAAATCATTGTCAGTGTATATTTAACCACTGACTAGCAAAAAAGTTCCAGTCAAAATGTGAAAGAGTAAAGGTGTTTAAATGAGCTATTCATCCCGAAATTCCTTTCAGAATTCACCAGCTGCCATGGACAAGGGCTTGGTGTTAAGGTTGGGACACTAGAGTGCAGCCCTGTCTTTGCAACTCACGTCTCCACCCCTGCTCTGCATCTGGCCACCCTCTCCTGCTGGTCCTTCCGAAGAGGTCATAGGTATCAGCCTGAAGAACTGAACCTCAGCTTGCCCCTACAGTAGCTAGATCCAAAAACTGTGGCCTTCAGGCACAATGCATGGCAGAGGCTCCTCCCCCTTTTGAACGCCCAGGTCTCTGATTGAGCCATCCTCAGCGCTTCCTCCCCTCAAGAGACATGTATGCATGTGGCTCAAAGTCACCAACGATTGTTTTCAGTTTGGCTATAGAAAGAAATGAGAATTTACCTTTGCCTTGCTCCTTATGTGTTATTCATTAGATAGATTGCTGCCTACCGAAAATATCAAGCAGACTATAAATCTTAGACCATTTAATAGGCTAAGAAGAAATAAATATCCCTAGGTTAGATTTCTTGCAGGTGATATTCATAAAAAAGATACATGCTTCTATCTATCAGAGGGAAAATACCTAACAAAATAAAAACCAATGGTAACTTTTCCCTCCTTTTTCTGGCAATAACAATTATATTTTAAGAAAATAAGTAGATGAAGAACATACCTTTAACTGAGCAAGACACAGATGGCATTTGTTTGTTTATGCCTGGCTCCATCCTTTGGTACTGAAAACAATTGCTCTGTGATGAGAACTCACATCCGTTGGTGACATTAGTACCACATATTGATGGAAAGGCATTCTATATCCTGCAGCAGCAGGACAGTACTACCTGAGGAATCATTCTTGGGTCAAGGAAATTCAAATTGTACTGCAAAGCAGACTCTTTGCTTTTGAGCATTTGTGCAAGGGAGAAACAAGAGTAATCTTTCTTAGCCAGAGTGCCAAAGAAATAGAAGGGAAGATAACATGAATGTTAGAACCAAAAAGATCTTGGAGACTAATCCTCTTGATTCACAAATAAATGATTTGACTTTCTTTTCATCACACTGCTTGGTTATTATAAGTTCTTGAGGTGAGCAATGTGATGAAGACCATTTGGGTATGGATGAGTTGAATCTAGGAGAAAAAATAATACATGGTGAATCCTAGTAAATAAGTACTTTGGCTTAATAGCAACCATAGCAATAATCCCAGATGGCTGAGAAGGTGACTCCCCAGGGACCTGGTAAGAGGCATTACTCATTCTCTCTTCAAATTCCATCCAGGTTCCACCTTTCATTCCTGTCTAAATCTTAAGACCAGTTATTGGTGGCAAGAGGATGAATTTTAAGGCTGCAGCTCCCTTCTACTTCTTGGTTCCTCACCAGAGTTCACTCATCCTTCAGCGCCCATCCCAAGCCTTCCCTCCCTTGAGCCCCCGTCAGAGCGCATCCTGCCTTCGAGAATCTGGCACACGTCGTCCCTAGAACACTGCTCCAGTACCTGCTCATTTGCTTCGTGGAACATCACCTGTGGAATTTTGTATGATTCACTTATGTGGCTACTTACTGTGGCCCATATGGTTTACTAGACTCTATCCTCCTTAACTTAAGGGTCTCCAATAACATTTGTTTCTAGTTTGAATACTATTGCACCACTAGCCCAGGACCTCCATAGACTAGATGCTCAACAGGTATTTGTTGGTGCATTTCTTGATTGTTCTTCTTTATTTCTGAGAGTCTAACATACTGTTTCGATGGATTTGTTCTTATTTTTGCTTCTGAAGGACCCATTAAGTGTTTAACACTAGCAGACTATTTTTCTAAATGACAAATTGTAACTTTTGACTTGTCTCCTCCTCCCTTCTTTTTCCTTTCCCCAAGTATTGCTTTTCTGAGGCAGCTGGAAAAAAGGCGAGGAGGAGAGAAGAAGCAGAAGCAGGGGGAGAAAAGAAGGAGGAGAAACAAGGGGAGGGAGTGGCTAGGGAAGCAGATGGACAAAGGAGGTAAAAACTGTAACGGGAGTTGAGAACCTGGGCTTACAGCACAGGAAGATAGAGGAGCCAAAAGCATCTTGGTCTTGGTGCAGCTGTGGAAACCGCACTACCCCCCACCAAGAGAGGGGTGCAGACTCTGGCAAGCACGTCACTAAGTCAGAAGTTTTTTTCACTTCTATTCAGTAATTTGCTCTGTCTTACTCTGCTCTGTCCCGGGTGTGGACATTAAATAAGGCATGTTAGATTATGATGACAGCCTGAGATAGACATATATCCTGATTGTTTCCTTATCAGGAAGTTCTATCATATCTATTTCTAAAGGAATTTCAGAGGTTTATATGCACAATACAAAATTCAACAGTTATGGGAAAAGCAGAAGTGCCTAAAAGGAGTGGGAGCTACCAGGTTCCTTCAAGGCTCTAATTGTCTACGTTGAGGACTAACTGGGTCTGTAAGTTTGTTGGAAGCTGCAAGGAAAAAGGAAACTTTTGTATAATCATTTTCATTAATAGATGGCACAGATTTACCTGCAGAATGTTTCTGAAATTATCTTTAAACAAAGTTGTCCCTTATAAAATAGACAATATTTTCAAGAGCAGTTTTAGAAATGACAGAAATCCTAATCAAGCAGATCACTTTCAAACTGACCACTTAAAAATGTACAGGATATATGATTGAATTAGAAATTCAAGAAAACATTTCTGAGGTAGAATGAGATAATGTAGTTCATCAGCTTTAGGGCAATCCTCATCTGACCCACTTATCCCAAGACAGTTATGAGGAGAAAGGGAAAAAACTAATCTTCTGGGTGATGCAGTTTTCTTGATGCAAATTTACTGAATGGCACAAATCATAACACTAGGAAATAATAATAATGCCCCTTCCTTTGCTCTTCATTCAATTATTCTTTGATTTCTCAAAGTTTACTGGAGCAGCAGCGTAGAGCAGAGGAAGTATGGGTATATGGGTCTTAGCCCACAGCACTGCTGTGTGTTAGCTGTGTGATCCAGGGTGAGGAAATTCTTCACTATGGGCCTCAGTTTCCCGTCTAGTAACAAGGAGTATCTACCACCTTGCTGTTCCAAGGATTAAGTGTCATTATGAATGAGCAAACGAGTAGCATAGTATTTGAGATTTAGTAGGTGCTCAGCAAAATGTTAGTTGAATCTTTTTGTAACAGAATGCAATTGAAAATGTGGTGTCCTCTCGAGGAATTTTAAGGGAAGCCATAGAATTAAAAAGGAGAGTTCAGGTAGCATACTTTTCACTGTTTCAAAATATACTTGGTCCTTTGGAGTCTCAGTGTAGTTGCCTTTCTTACTAAGGCAGAAAAAAAAAAAAGGTGGGGAGTCGCTCCAGAAAGACTTGCTCACAGGGCTCCCCATCCTCTCCCTGCTGCCGGGCCCTGGCGCTGGCACAAAGGCTCACCCCATTCAGCTCTCTGGTTGCTTTGTACCTGTAGGGCCTGCCCCTACCCAGGGCCCCTTTTGGCCTTTCTTTTCTCCTCTCTCAAAAGACCCCAAGGGGGTCCCAGGGCCCAGTGGCTGGGCTCCCAGGTTGCCTCACAGAGGCTGTGTTGTCCAATAGAAAGGCATGTGGAGTCCCAGGGTGAGAGAGAGGAGGACATTATCAATCATGAGCTGTGAAAAGCCAGGAGGGAGAGGGCGAGCCAGCCAGAGCAGGGAGGACTGAATTGAAGTGGAGGGTTTTTTTTTTTTCCTGTTCCTGTTGTTGTGTGTCGTTGAAGGGAGCGTTCTTGGACATCTGCCCAGACACATGCTGAGTTAAAGAAGCAGCAGGATAAATTCTTAAAGAATGAATTGGGAGAAGGGAAGGAGCTGGGGGTGGGGAGGAGTAGTGAAAAGGAATCAGGGAATGATTCCAACCCCCAGACAAAGGAGGCCCCTGCAGATCAGCCCAGCCCCAGGCCGGCCTTTCTGTGGTTCAAATATTGGTTTGTTTAGCACATAATCCAGGAGCACCAATGCTCCCTAATAGCTGCTTTGGACCCACAAAGGGGCCAAGGAAAGAAACTACAATTTCTTGAGCTTACTCTTTGTATCCAGTGCAGGCTGAGAATGCTCTGGGGGACATTTCTTCTCCACTCCATTGGCCTCAGAGGTGCTTCCTGGTGAGCACACAGCTCATGATGCAGAAATAGTGGTGATGTGAGCATGGGCTCAGCACTCATGGTATATTCTGTTTAGTAACAAATGTCTTTTTCTTTTTAAAGAGAAGAAACTTATAAAAAGCTCTTTTGGAGCCTATAGTAGGAAATCAAGGACTTCCTAATTAAAGAACGCTCAGTATAGTTTCCAAAATGAGAAAAACAAGGAAAGATCTTGTGTTTGTGGTGGGACAACTAGATTCTAACTAACTACATCCCCCCATCACTGGACTGAAACTACCTATAGAAGGGTCAATAGAGATGTACTTGTGTTTCCTATTTATTGTCTTTGTAATGAAATTCCCTAATAGAAATTATGTTGTTCGCTGCCTCCAGACTGATTAGACCAGACTTCAGAACAGGACAGTTGGTGAGCATCAAGCAGCCAAAGAGCCCATGATAGCTCATTTACTCATTTTTTGGTTGTTGTTGCAACATGTATCTCTCAGCTATCCAGTGGGTATTCATTAAAGGCCCTTTGTGGCCTGACCTTATGTGAAGGCCTAGAGAGATAACAGATATATTGAGCCCTTAGCCTGGTGAGTGAAAGCCTAGATGATCAGTATTTTCAGCAGAACTTAAACTTTTCTCTTCTTGGGTGAGTAGTTTCCTGCCACAAAAGGTAAATGCATTGTTTATAGAGACCATGGGGGAATCAAATGTTATAGCTGCAATGTAGTAAACCCAGCAGCTCCTTGAGCTGAGCAAGCTTAGCTTGTATTTGTGTTGTATTTGTTTACCCGCTAGGCCTCCAAGTAACTTCTCCATGAGTATGCACCTTTTTCTCCAGTTTAGCAAATAAAAACTGGAGAGAGGGAAGGACAGTGGACATTTATAAAAGCATTGCAAATTAAACCCTTGGGACCTTTTATTAATGGCCTTAAATGAAGAAGGATAGGCATGTTTCCATGCAAAGCACGGAAGAGTAAAAGTAATTTTTCAAAACACTAAATGGGTTGTATTACATTTCTAAGTAGTCACATCTCAAAATGTTCTTCTAAAAAGGCTATGTACTAAATCTTGCTGTTGTTGAAACTATGTTTTGAAATACTCTTTTTGGTGTTTCTAAGTCACTGGGTTTTTTTTTAAAAAAGAGATATCATTCTAGTAGTTTCTAACTTACATAGCTGACTTTTTCCAACAGGGCCCAGGGGAGCTACAGTTAGGAAGTGCCGTTATGCAGATTCCCCGTGGCCTTGTCCCGTGCAATAGAAACAATGGGACTCAGTGTCTGTGAGCAGCTGCAAGTCCTAACTTGTCAAATCTGGCAATGCTTCCTTAACCATAAGTCATCATTGATGTAGTGGATGAAAGTTCAGATACCACTAAACCAAGTGTCTCTTTGAATATGGGGATGTTGGGGGCAGCTGAAGAAATGAGGTGTTTTTGATCCATTCTGATTTGGTTTTAGTTATTTCAAAAATTTTTCTTGAGTATTGGCTACTTTTCCTATTCTATATAATATGAAGGGTTGGACTGAAAGAGGATAGATGAAAGGAGGAGAGGGGAGAGTAACAAAGAGAAGGAGTCTCCACTGACCTCGGCTTCACATCTTCAGACCTGCTATGAATTGAATTGTGTCACAGAATTTATATATTTAAGCTCTTTCTTCTGATGTAACTATATTTGGAGTAAGGAAGTAAAGTTAAATAAGATCTTAAGGGTGAAGCCCTGAGCCTATAGGATTAGTGCCCTTACAAGAAGAAACACCAAGACCTGGTTTGCTCTCTCTCTATTATGTGAGGTCCAGCGAGAAGGTGGTCATCTGTAAGCCAAGAAGGCAACTTTTACAAGAACCCATACCCTGTGGGAACCTTGATCATGGACTTTTGAGCCTCCAAAACTGGGAGAAAATAAATGTCTCTTGCTTAAGCCACCCAGTATATGGTATCTTGTATGGCAGCTGGAGCAGATTAAGATAAACCTTTTTCCAGTTACTTCTATCAGATAAGTGGAAAAGAATGAACAGTAGGGAATGTCTCTTTCCCAACTCCTTCCAAAAGATTGATTCTACATTTCATGACAGAGTAGAAACTTGGTGAATAGAGACAAATAGGTCCCACTACAAGACCTGTAGATCCGTTCTTAAGACTTTAACATGTAACAAATTTGGTTGCCAGTGCACCTTCTCATTTCTCATGTTTGCAAGTGCAGCACATCTTATAAATGTTACTGATACACTCTATTGCATTGGTGACTTTAAAGGAATTTTTTTCCTTTTGATCAAGTATAATTCTATTGATTAGACTGAATTCTGCTGATAAGATAGATCTAAAGTGAATTATTTAAACATATTAAGTCATTGAACAACTGAAAATTCTTCAACTTTTTTTAAAAAAATCGCTTAGGAGGAATAAGAATTAGTAAAATCCTGAGGCTGGTCACATTCCAAATTCCATTCTGGCAGAAGAATAAAAACCATGATCAGGTTTCTGTTTTGATAATTCGTTACTTTTATAATCATTGGACACCCACTGCATGTTTACCACCATGGTTATACTTCAGTTCAGTTCAGTCGCTCAGTCGTGTCCGACTCTTTGCGACCCCATGAATCACAGCACGCCAGGCCTCCCTGTCCATCACCAGCTCCCGGAGTTCACCCAGACTCACGTCCATCGAGTCA
>NW_011494742.1:2038091-2039235 GCF_000754665.1 Bison bison bison | reverse complement strand
TCCCGGAGTTCACCCAGACTCACTTCCATCGAGTCAGTGATGCCATCCAGCCATCTCATCCTATGTCGTCCCCTTCTCCTCCTGCCCCCAATCCCTCCCAGCATCAGAGTCTTTTCCAATGAGTCAACTCTTCACATGAGGTGGCCAAAGTACTGGATATACTTAGAGAATACCAAAAATGTGAGAAAGTAGCCTTGTAGTAGGAAGTACTACTGGAGCAAAAAGAGTTCTAAAGATGAAAACAAGGAAGATTTCTACAACAGAGGAGCAAAGTGGTCCATTGCTTTGGTCCTTGAGTTTAATCCCTTTGGCCTGGCACAGTTTCCCACCTGTGAAATTTGGCTGTGACCAATGCCAAATTGTTGTCAAAGTTCGTTGAGCATGTCTCAGATCCTTATTCTTTGTGTTCAGATTCCTTACTGCTGCTTAACCCTTCTTGCCAAGGGGAAATTGAGACTTATGTCCTAAGTAACTGAATGTGAATTAGTATAAAGTATTACCTTTGAATTATTTTCCTGGGGCAGAAGAGAACACACTATGATATCACGCAGTATTTCCCAAATGGCTTACACAAGGATACTCATTCCTTTGCATGTTAATAGGAATCATACTGTAAACATTTTATGTAGCTAAACTGTTTGGAAAAAAAATTGTTCTTGATGATGGAACTTCTGGGAATCTATTAATCTGTGTTGTGAATCTACAAAAGAAAGGAGGTGATATAATATGTGCATCATTTCCCAAAGTGATTTGACCATGGGACACTTATTTTGACCCAGGGTCAGAAGAGGTCAACATCATATGGAACAAATTAGCATTGAGAAAGGCTGCTTCAATTGAAAACCTGAGTCCTTTTGCAAGACGGTAAACTTTCATAGCTACAATTTACCCAAACATAAAATTTGAGTACTGGCCTAGGTGATCTCAAAGGCTCTTTCCAAATTATTTTTGCTATAAAATCCTTAGAGGCATCACTAAGAACAGAATTTCAGACTAAGGGAAGAGGTATAGACATGTTCGCAGCTTCTCAAATCATATTTCCCATCTATTTTTAGCCTATTTAGCCTATACAAAGGACATTTCTGCTTATCCTAATGGCACCCCACTCCAGTACTCTTGCCTGGAAAATCCCATGTATGGAGGA
>NW_011494742.1:2036883-2037991 GCF_000754665.1 Bison bison bison | reverse complement strand
AGGAATGGCTGATGTGCCCTTGGGGTTCTGATTGCAGGGGCCTGGCAGGGCAGCGATGTGCTTGATTTCCTACTCCCTGGGCCCTGGTGGCCCTGAATGGGAACAGCTGTCTGCACTACCCCCTTATCCACTCTGTTTACACTGGTTACACAAAATTCATGCTATTCTGCAAGCCAGGTCCCAGTCCCTCCCAGTTTTCTGGCCTGTGAAGTACGTCATAATTGGGTTTTAATCACATTGGACAAACAGCTGCTGTAAGCCAAGGCCACCCCTTTGGGCACTCTTGCTTCCAGGCCATCACTTTTGGATTCAGAGCCAGATTGTGTGTCCTGGGGACAGTGGAGTGAATGGGGAGTGTCTGCTGCAGTCAAGGGCCCACAGTGCTGAGCAGTGTGTCGAAAAGCCCCAAGTGGACACATGGAAGCCAGAGGTGTAAGCCAGTATTCAGGCACCCTCATCACCAAGGATCTTGTTAGAAATATAAAATTCCGGACCTCACCTCAGATCTTGGGTCTAGCCCTCCAGGTGTTTCTGTTATGTCCTCCCTGGTGGCTCAGCTGGTAAAGAATCTGCCTGCAATGCAGGAAATGTGGGTTCAATTCCTGGGTCAGGAAGATCCTCTGGAGAGGGAAATGGCAACCCACTCCAGTATTCTTGCCTGGGAAATCCCATGGAGAGAGGAGCCTGGTGGGTTATACAGTCCATGGGGTCACAAAGAGTTGGGCCAGATGGAGTAACTAACACTTTCACTTTCACTTTGAGAATCTTTGCTTCTAGAATATTTGTAGTTAATCCAACAATTGAGTTTAGGCTAGAAACACTTTCTTGGAGAAAGAAAAGCCTCTGAGGGCCTAGGAAAGGTTGGTTTTCTCCAGTGTTCCAAGAAATGGGAGCTTGGCAGTTTGCTGTGGCCGGGGGCTGGGAGAGAAAGAGTTTCCCTAGGAGGGTGCTGAGGCTGTTAGAATCTGGAAGATGGGGAGGAACAGTTGTTGGTCCCAGAGCCCATGTTTGTAACACTTGGGCCTTGGAATCGGATGGAGGATGACAGGGAAATAGAGTAGCTTCTTCAGAGTCACAGGTGGCGGTCCTCAGGTCAGAGGGCAGCTTC
>NW_011494742.1:2015625-2036783 GCF_000754665.1 Bison bison bison | reverse complement strand
GAGAATCCCAGGGACAGCAGGGCCTGGTGGGCTGCCGTCTATGGGGTCGCACAGAGTCGGACATGACTGAAGCGACTTAGCAGCAGCAGCAGCAGTATGTATTGGAAACTTTGGGGACTTGCTCGCATGAAAGCTGGGTGGGACAGCCTTCAGAACTCAGAGCAACTGGGGATGCTACTCTGCTTCCCTGGTCAGAAAACAAGTTTATTCTCATCCTCTGTAAATAGCAGCTATAGAAAAACCACACACATGTTTTAAAACACCCTTGTAAGGACTGAAAGTACTGCGCACTGTTGCAGGGAGAGAGGGGCGGGGGTGGGGTGGGGTGGGTAAAGAAACTCTATACATTGAGCATTTGAATTGAATCCAAAAGTCTGGATTCACAAAATAGTACATAGTGTTTTCTCTAGTTTGAAGTGTTTCCTTGGTTTCATGACTTCCTTATAGAGGGAGTGGATCATTCCAACAAAGCACTGGGAGAATGGGGAATATGTATCGTTTGGAGAAACTTAAATTCAATTTTCTGCTCAGTGACTTTCCAGAGTGCTTATTCAGTAAGGCCTTGTGTAGAGTTGTCTTTTCTTTTTTGTTTTTATTCCCAATCCTCCTTTAAAAAATGAAGAACAAGCCTCGTTGTACATTTTGTGAATCCCGTAGTGGCCTGTTTGTGAACATTGCCGGTGATGAACTATTCGTATCGTGGTCTCAACTGACGCAGAGTAGTATGGAGTGAAGAGCAAGCTCGGTTTGACTTGTTTTCATGGATCATCTTAAACTCAGTCTTTCCCTCAGGGATCCCCAGGGCTTTTCAGCCTCTGTTTTATATGTAGAAAGACATGTGGTCAAGGGGGCCCTGTTAGTTCAGGGAGTTTCAGAGTCTCCCTTCCAAAGGTTCATTTCTTCCATGAAGTTTACTCCTAATTCTTTCCTTTGAGGTGCCATTATGCCTTTTAATTATCTTGCTCATTTCTGAGATTTTACCGCATTACGACTAGATTATTCCTGGTTGTCACACACAAGACTGACGCAGGTTATTGGGATCAGGCACAACTAAGCCTACTATCTGACTCCAGTTCTTACTAGCCGTGTGAACTTGGGCATGTAGCTAATATGCGTTAAACTCGGTATCTTCATTTATAATTGAAAAATAATTGTACCCTTCTCATCAGGTTTTGGAGAGGATTAAGTAAGGCAAATTCATTTGTACCACACCTGCCACTATGTAAATATTCCATAAACAGAGTGTATTGCTATCATTGGTTTTAGATTATGAAAGGCATATTGATTTTCTGAATTAAACGAATAACAGTTAATGTGACTGTGACACTGACTGTAACAGAGTTTAAAACAACACTCCCTGTATTCCGTTCATTCCCTCTCCGTGCCCTTTGCCTCGGTGTGTCCGTTGTGCCTGGGTTGTGTTTGTCTCACTTACTTCCTCTCCTGCTGTCGGGGACCATGCTTCATACTTCTGTGTAGCCGCCTGGTGAAGTGATAAGCACAAAATTGGTATTCAACAAATCATTGTTGATTACTACATAGATTGACTTAGAAAGCAACAATAATGAGGAGCCACGTGCTTCCCTGGGCTCTGGAGAACACGTGGTCTTTGTGGTACAGTGTACAGGAGGGAACCATCCATAATGGTCCATGGGGTTCTTGATTTTTGCCAGACTTGTCAGATGAGGCTAGACACCGTTTATAGATTTGAAAAGAAGGCAGCATGTGAAACCCAGGCCACTCTTGCTTTGGTCAAACATCAGTGAGCATAACAATCAGTTGGAGATATTTTATCTCATGCAGATTCCAGGCAGGGTCTGGGGTTACCCCCAGAGGTTCTGGTTCTGTAGACTTGATGGGGCCTGGGAATCTGCACATTCCACAAGTGCCAAGGGGATTCTAACGACTCTGGTTTTCAGACCATTCTCATCAGTGGAACACCCCCTTGGAAGGCTCCCCTTCCCGCCCTTTCTGTGGTAAGGCTGAGTTTCCTCAGCATCCCAGGATGCAAATTAGTCATGATAAAACTTTACATCAATAGTTACCCCTCCTTAAAGCATTGCTGGGTATATCCTCTGTTCCCTGTCTCCCTGTCTTCTGAACCCCCACTCCGTAACCTCATTCCTCTTGCCCTGCCTCTCTGAGGAATGGCTGATGTGCCCTTGGGGTTCTGATTGCAGGGGCCTGGCAGGGCAGCGATGTGCTTGATTTCCTACTCCCTGGGCCCTGGTGGCCCCTGAATGGGAAACAGCTGTCTGCACCTACCCCCTTATCCACTCTGTTTACACTGGTTACACAAAATTCATGCTATTCTGCAAGCCAGGTCCCAGCCCTCCCAGTTTTCTGGCCTGTGAAGTACGTCATAATTGGGTTTTAATCACATTGGACAAACAGCTGCTGTAGGCCAAGGCCACCCCTTTGGGCACTCTTGCTTCCAGGCCATCACTTTTGGATTCAGAGCCAGATTGTGTGTCCTGGGGACAGTGGAGTGAATGGGGAGTCATGGAGAGAGGAGCCTGGTGGGTTATACAGTCCATGGGGTCACAAAGAGTTGGGCCAGATGGAGTAACTAACACTTTCACTTTCACTTTGAGAATCTTTGCTTCTAGAATATTTGTAGTTAATCCAACAATTGAGTTTAGGCTAGAAACACTTTCTTGGAGAAAGAAAAGCCTCTGAGGGCCTAGGAAAGGTTGGTTTTCTCCAGTGTTCCAAGAAATGGGAGCTTGGCAGTTTGCTGTGGCCGGGGGCTGGGAGAGAAAGAGTTTCCCTAGGAGGGTGCTGAGGCTGTTAGAATCTGGAAGATGGGGAGGAACAGTTGTTGGTCCCAGAGCCCATGTTTGTAACACTTGGGCCTTGGAATCGGATGGAGGATGACAGGGAAATAGAGTAGCTTCTTCAGAGTCACAGGTGGCGGTCCTCAGGTCAGAGGGCAGCTTCCGAGCCGGGAGGTGGAGAAGTGGACCCTAAGTTCCTACTCGGGTGGCAGACGTGCAAAGATGGATTAGTCACACTCAATCTGGTGAACACAGCCTACCGATGCTATATTTCCTGTGTCAAAAATGGTCATTTTTTACTTCAGGCTCCCTTGGCATGTAACTATCACTCCCTGTAATAGTTACCTCAGTTACAAAGGGGAGAAGATAAAGGATCTTTCAAATTAAAATATTTGCCTCTGATTCTTCCCCTACAGTCTTCCCCTACAGGAGTGAGTGGGTTTTTGTTTAACAAATGCCTGGTTTGGGTATGAAAGGTGAGGCCTCCAAGGCTTGGCATGAAAGGAAACTAATTGTTCTGTATTAAGAAAAAGAATGACATTTTTGCTGTAGCTGAGAGCTGGTAGAAAACTGAAAGGCAGGGATGTGGAAGGAGGGGAGATCTTAATTTTTATGAGAATAGAAGGTAAAAAAAACAAAACAAAACAAAAAAAACAGGAATCCGCCCTCGTTTAACATGAGGTAATGTGTGGCTCCCTGGTGGCTCAGTGGTAAAGAATCCACCTGCCAATGCAGGAGACACAGGTTTGATCTGTGGGTTAGGAAGACCCTCTGGAGAAGGAAATGGCAATCCATTCCATTATTCTTGCCTGGGAAATCCCATGGACAGAAGGAGCCTGGTGCGCTACAGTCCAGGGGGTCACAAAAGAGTCGGACATCACTTAGCGACTAAATAGCAACAAACAATGTGTGTAAACCCACTGTATACAAGTCTCCAAGGATGGTTCAGCTGTAATGTGGGATACCTTCTGGTTTACCTTTTTTTTTTTTTTCCAAGTATCAGCTCCCAAAGGGCTGAGGTCTCATTTCCTGGCTTCATTCCTCACCAAGAACATGATACTAGCCCTTGTCTTTAGAAAGCTCTAATGGAATACTGTTGATGGGAATGACAATACAGAACATAATTTAAGGAGTGGCATTGATTGAATTTGCATTTATCTAGCAATTAGCCATATACTTCCTCATGCATGCGTATGTGTGAAGTGCACACACAAGGAAGCATAGGGTTATTGTGGATAAATGCAAACTCAACCAACTTATAAAACGGCTCAAAGCTGTGAGTTCAAAGGACAGCTTGCTCAGTGCTTTGGGGAGTACAGGAGGGGTACATGGGGATGAGTAGAAAATGGCTAATTCCATGGAGATGGGTAGAAAATGGCTAAAAGAGATGATTTGTGATCCCCAGGAGTTATAGAAGAGGCACAAAACTGGGGAGAAAGAGGCTAATCAGTTCTTCAACAAATGTCCTCAGTCAACAGGGACCAGAAAATGTAATAATCAATCAATCAATCAAATAATTACTGTATTCATCAAAAGCCAAGTGCTGTAGCAGAAACTAGAGATTCAGAGATGAAGCAAGACAGAAATGCATACTCGCCCTCAAGTAGGAAGTGATTGACACTGAGAATGCATGAACTCAAATACAGGGTGCTGCGGCAATGGCACCCCACTCCAGTACTCTTGCCTGGAAAATCCCATGGACGGAGGAGCCTGGTGGGCTGCAGTCTATGGGGTCGCTAAGAGTCAGGCAGGACTGAGCGACTTCACTTTCACTTTTCACTTTCATGCATTGGAGAAGGAAATGGCAACCCACTCCAGTGTTCTTGCCTGGAGAATCCCAGGGACGGGAGAGCCTGGTGGGCTGCCGTCTATGGGGTCGCACAGAGTCGGACACGACTGAAGCGACTTAGCAGCAGCAGCAGCCCTGTTCAGCAGAGGCCCACCTGGGACACCCTGGAGACCAGAAGGGAGACGAGCTAAATCAGAACGGGAGATGGAGGAGCCAGGGCCGTTCTCTGGAAAGGGTGTGGTCTTTGGCATTCTTCTAGGCAGGTGGGGGAGGAAAGCCGACTTAGAGGTATGAAGTGGGAAGGGCAAGAAACCGGTCTGGGGTTGGGGGTTGGGGAGTATAGCAGACCAAGTGGGCTTTCTCTGAGCTTCTAGGGAGCTTGGATTTCCCAAAGCATCAGGAGGGAGCCTTTAAAGAGTCTTACCAGGGAGGGAAGTCAGGGAAGCTGGGAAGCAGTGGAGAGTCAGATTACAGGTAGAGAAGTGGTGCTTTCTGCTTAGGAAGTAGCTCTCCCAGGAGCCCATTTTCCAGGGAGGGGCTCTGGCAGCCTGTGCATTTTTTCTGAAACCCTCAGGTGAGGTGCATTTTATGAATGTCATCACACTAGATCAGCCTTCAGAGAATTGTGAAGGAGGCAGAATTGTGCTTGCAACTGCCTTCCTACTCCCTTTTCTCCTCACTCCCTATTTGCTGCCCATTGTTCCCCTAAAATCTTTCCTCTAAAGAGAAAAGCCCATCTGATTAGGGCTGCCAGATTTAGAAAATTAAAAATACAGGACTCCCCCACTTTTTTTTAAGTATACATGAAATAAGCATGTATTTATTATGAAATGCAAATTTAACTGGCTGCTCCTTTATCTGCAGCCCTACCTCTGATACATCAGGTAATCTCATTTCAGAGTTGAAAGGTCTGTCTTATCTGCCTGTGCAGTGTCTCTTTCCCATATGGAGATGCTGAGGCCCTGAAAGGTCAAGTGGCTTATTTGCCAAGTTCACATAGTCAGGGTAGAACAGCGCTGTGACTTCCAGACCCTCTCCATGTCTACTTGACAACCTGTTCTCCACATCTTAGAATGAATTAGTTAAAAGTGTCAGCCTTCCCAGAGGTATTTGCATTTTTGAAAGAAAGCCTGAGGGCAGAAACTCCAAGAGTATGAATCTCTAGGAATGTAAATTCTGGTCCTACGGAAGGTGTGAGGGAGCCGGTCTGGTCCTGGAGACTTTTTGGAATTCAGCAAATGCCTCTCACTGTCTGCTTAGGTGGCCAGCAGAGCCCTCATGACCTCTGATCCATCAAGTAAACATATGAAGAATTTGGCCATGGACAGCAAACTCTTCCAAGGGGACAATACCCCGCACCTTTTGGAGCACATTCTCAGACATCATTTTACTTAATCTTACAATTTAAGTTCTTTAGATTGTAAATTATGTTTACATACTTTACATGTTTCCAATTTTGTTTCTGCCACCAAACAAACTAGAAAAGTTTCCACAAACACTGAATTACACACCAGCTCTTTATAAACACTCTGTAGTCAAATTTTCATTCTTTTCTGTTTACTCCTCGACCCCCTTCATTTTTTTTTTTTTAAGTGCCCTTGTCTAGCGTGGACACAACTGAGCAGCTGAGCTCACAGCACCACTCACATCTGCTTCTGCGGCATTTCTGCTGTGCAGGAGAGGAGGTGGGTTGTCAAATCCAAAGACTGGAAGAGCTGAGAGCGTCCTTGGGTGCAGCCCGGTAGAGGCTGGTGCTCACCACTGTGGGGTCTGTGGGCTTCCCCCCGCCCGCCGTCCCCTACTCCACTCTTGCCTTAGGGTCCTTTGTCCTGCCTCTTCTCTGACTTGGGACACTTCTCTGAAGACTCTTGAGAACCGTGGCTTGTCCACTCTTTCTTTGTCAAGCTGTTTGTTGCTTCACAGTATTAGCCTAGTAAATTCTAGGCTTGATCCAGGTTTGTAACAGTCTATTTGGCAGATGAGTAAAAGGAAGACCAGGTTTAGGAATGTCCCAGCTTGGGCAGTATGTGACTGGCCAGGCTGTCCTCAGTTCTTCGGTTCCTGCTCATGTGGGTTTTGCTGTGATCTGTCCTTAGCAGCTTCTCTCCTCACACTTGGCTTGGGAAGATCGTGGTGTTGGTATTGTTATCTTCTGTTATACAGCAAGCCAGTTGTTAGGCCTGACACCTCTACACCTATTTTCCTGCAACTATATGTGCCATGATTTTGTCACCGTTCATTTCCATTTCTTTTTTAGAATTTTTCCACGTTATTTTTTTGAGTTGTGTGTGCTCTCCAGCCCCCACAAAGGATTTCCAGAGGGCAGGACAGACTTCGCTCCACAGGCTAGCACCTTTTTTGATGTCTTGGAAACAGCAGTGCTGGTGGGTCAGCATGCAAGTGCCCTGAATATAGGTCCCTGTCCTCCCTGAGTGGTCTTTGATATGCGCTCCCTCCTTCAGCTGACACTGACTGTGGGAGGAAATGAGAAAGTGTGATGCGAGTACAGAGCAAGAATGCTTCCTTCTGGATGGAAGAGTGTCAACCAGGCTTCCCGGGGAGGCTTCTTTCCTCTGCATGGGAACTCAATTCTCTGCTGGCAAATTATCAGTATTGTGATCCATAGCAAGTCTCTTTCATTTGAAATAATGTATTCCTATGACTTATCTTTTATTTGATAATGAATATGGAGTTATTATATGTTCTAGTCCTGTAGAAACTAAGAGAATGTGCCTTGTGTATACAGTCATCACTTAACTGCCTTCCTTGCCTCAGGAGGGTGGGGTGGGTGGGGTGGGTGGATGCAAGCCTGTCCTTAGGGAAGGTGAATGTTTTGACCCAGCCCAAGAGGTGCATTTGTTGCAGGCAGGACTGGGAGGGACAGGTGCATTCATAAGACCAGCATGATGGCTGCCCAGCTCCTCCTGACTCAGATCTTTCGAGGCTTTTCATTATTTCATGGAAAGTATTGCAAGCCCTATGTCTCCTCACCCATGCATATCAATTCTAAGACATAGATACATGCTAAATGATGTTTTGATTATCTGTCATTTCATATTATGTGCCCAGAGTCATTGGTGTATACAGAGACATATGCAGACACGCTTTTGTTTCTAGGCATGCCTAGTATCTATTCAGCTGAATTGCCCACTATTCCCTGTTACAGGTTGTATGTACCATGTTTCTGTAATTCTCAAGTCTCTTTCCCACTTTTGTTTGTTTCCTCTTGTTGGCACATGCCTGATGGGCCCTTCCTCCACTTTTCTGTAATAAAGATGCTCCCAAGTCCCCCTCTTTCAGAAGCATCCCATGGCTGGCTGTGTCCTCTGGCTTTTTCATTCATCAAAAAAACATACTTTGTGAGCCATGTTTAACATCCAGCTGCATTCAACTTAAGCATTTTATTATCTATTCCATATCATTTGTCACGTATTTCTAGGTACAGGTCTCTCCCTGCATATCTACTTTTGTGTTGATGTTTAGTACAATGCTATGGGCTTCCCTAGTGGCTCAGATGGTAAAGAATCTGCCTGCAGTGCAGGAGACCCAGGTTCGATCCCTGGGTCAAGAAGATCCCTTGAAGAAGGGAATGGCTACCCACTGAAGTATTCTTGCCTGGAGAATTTCAGGGACAGAGGAGCGTGGTGGGCTGCAGTTCGTGCGATTTCAAAGAGTTAGACATGGCTGAGTGACCAACACCTTTCACTTTCTTCACCTTAGTTCACTGAGCAACTAACACTTCATACTTCAGACATTGTGCAGTGTCTTTCCATTGATATGAATGGGTATATAGAGCAAAACAGTGGAAGATTCTATCCTTTTCTTTATCTGAAACTTTAGCTTAGCTTGCCTTTATCCATAACACAGTCTGGGCCCTATTTAATAGCTCTTGAAACAGGTATTGGCCACAGCTGGAAGCTCTGGTGCAGGTGTGCTGGATCACCTGGGCAAAGCTACATGACCCTTGGGGTGTGAGGGAGACACATGCTTGTGATAGTCATATTCCTTTTAGAGCATCCCTGAGTAAGGTGATTTACTCCCAGGCCTTACTGTCGCTGTTTAGGTACGTGTGCTCTGGCCATGGCTCCTCCCTCCTCCCTAGCCAACGAGTGTGGGATGGACTGGATGGGAACTGTCTTCCCAGTCCCTTACTGAATGCAGATGAGCAAATCAACCCCAGTAATTACTCATGTGCTAAATCTCATTGTCTGCTCCTTTGGAAAACACACACACCCAGGCAGATCCACGCATACACCTGCTACACCTTAATAACCCAATGCCTGGAGCTGACAGTTGTTGTGGCATGCAGGAGCCACACACAGACGGATGTGACGAAGATGAACTGATCCCATTTTTAAGAGAATAAAATAAGCTCTTTAAAACTAATAATCAGGCTCTCTCTCAGGCTGATACACACTCAACTGTCGCTTTGAAGGATGAGACCCTGATGTGACTTCTCAGCAATAAATGGTTTTCTTAATATCTTAAAAAAAAAACCACCCAGGCTTCTTGTTACTTCTTTCCAAAGAATTAAGTATTACAGGATAGACAGTGGAGGGACACGGGAAGGATTCCTCCTGGGGACAGCATCATAAACAGTTTAGGCATGTGGATGAATCACAGAAATTGTGCTCCCTAAAGTGGAAATCAGAGTAAGGAGGCTACCGGGGAGGCAGCAGACATCTCACTCAAACAAAAAGTCAAATCTCTTCTGTCTACTTCCCTCACCCCTGGGGGTGGGCAGGCTGATGTGCAGATGTAGAAGGAAGGAGGTTGATTCAGGATGTCCAGGCAAAAGCTGCTGGTACAGGACGACTTAGCAGCCCACACTAGCTGCTTGAACATCTGCTGGACTCCCAGCTACTGTAACAGGTGATGCAGAGAACGGGAGACATGGCTCTACATTTATGGATCTTCACTTTTTTTGGAAGCCTGGTCCTATACTGTGCAAAATGAGTTGCCAGTGTTGGGGATGACACCCAGGCTGAGGCAAATGTACAGAATCATGGGATGTTCAGACTGCATGAGGTTGTAACAAGGGATTGAGGACTGCATGATTGTAGCAAGGGTGTAGCATCCAGTTAAGTGGAGATCTGAGGTAGACCTGAATAAGCGTTCCTTCCTCCTTCATGTGGTTTTGAAGGGTATTTGTGTAGTAAGCACTCTGTAAACACTTAGTGAACAGGTGGAGGGATAAAGGAGGGACCCAGACTTGGTGCTTGCTAGATGTTTAGGAATGACAGAGAGGACTGTGTTTAAACCTCCTTAGGAAGGGCGGGTGGAGAACACGCATAATAACTTGTGGCTATTGATCATGGCAGGAGTGGAGACCTGGAGAAGGTCTCTCTGACCTTTTGGGGTCAAGTTGTCTTCTTGATGTATATTGCTCTATTTATGCATGTACTGTTTGCTTTTCCTCAGAGAAAGAGACCTGTGCTGGTAGGGGAATTCCCTCTATGGGTTTTCGAGGTTCGGGGTCACAGCACTACCATGTATGTGTAGCATGTTTGTGAGGCTTTTCGCCTCTGTTGTATCATTACTCCATGTAACAAGGTCAGTGTGGGAGATATATAATTTCCATTTTTACCAGTGCAGACCCTGAGTCAGAGACATGAACTGACTTGTCCAGGGTGTCACAGCCCATGAGCAGCAAGTCTTTTGGCTCAAATCCCAGTGCGTGACTGTGGCCAGCACCACGCCTGCCCTTGCTAGACCAGCAGTGGCACGATGCTCCCTCACAAAGGGCCCATGCTTGACATCACTCATCTTTTGCAAAAGGAGCCTGCTTAGCTGAAGATGGCTCATCATGTTTGGCTCTCTTTATGCAGTGGGTTAAGACAACTGATCAATGTCAGCTCTCCTCAGATCTGGACTGTTTTCCTGTTCCCTAGCACTGACTCATCCTTATTGTAATGACATCTTACATCTTAAAATATGCTTCTTTGTCTTGGGCCAGGTTTCACTAGCTGGAGTAAAGGAATTGTCTTTGGCTCTGCTGGACCATGTCCAGGCATCTGGAGTAATGAGAGGGAGTTGGGAATGAAGAAATAGCCCAAGTCTCACGTTCCCAGTTTCCAAACCTGCCAAGGGTTTTGTAAAATTGTAAAATGTATTTTAGATCATAAAGTGCATCTAATTCAGTGGCACTCAATTCTGCTGTACATTTAGAATCACCTGGGGAGCTTTAGAAAATGCCAGGGCTGGGGCCTCACCATGCCTAGGGACTCAATTTCAACTGCTATAGGTCCTAAGTATTAAATGCTTTTGAACAGCTCACAAGTGATTCTAATGTATAGTCAGGATTTGGAACCTTGGATTTAGTCCATCCTTTATATAAAAATAAGGAAACTAATACTGAGAGAGTTTAAGCTTATTGCCTTATATTAGCTCTCTATTTCTGCATAAAAATTACATCAATTTAGTAGCTTAAAATAATAAACAATTTGTTACCTCTCAGATCTTCTATGGGTCAGGGTTCTAGGTATAGCCTATCTGCATCTAAGGGCTTAATGGCGTTGCTGGATCCTCATCCAAGGTGGATCATTTGCACACTTGGCAAGTTAGTGCTGCCCCTTGGCAGGACACCTCAGTTCTTAACTGCGTGGACCTCTCCATGGGGCTGCTTGAGTATCCTCACAATATGGCAGCTGGCTTTTCTTCGAGTGAGTGATCCAAAGACTGAGTGATCCACAATACCTTTATGACCTAGCCTTGGAAAGCACACACCTCACTCACCTCTGCCCCTAGCTTTTAATTTGAAATGAGTCACTAAAACCATTCCATATTTGTGGCAAGGGGATTCAGGCATCATCTTTTGCAAGGAAGAATATCAAGGAATTTGTGTTTTAGAATCACCCCTGGCCAAGGTCATGTAACTACAGTTAGTGTCAGAACTACAAGTCCAGTGCCCCATCAGCTAGTCTCATCAACTGATTCTTAAATAAGGAAATCCCCATAAAATATTTAAGGTTCCATCATTTGGCTCCTTCCAGTGAACAGATTAGTTCTCTAAAATATCAGCATCTAGAGAAAGGTCCCTCACCTGTCAGGCATGCGTGTGACCATCCCATCCCTTGCATGATCCACTTGGACTTACTGCCTCTTTTCACCCATTAGAGTCCTCTGAAGGATCGGATTACTTTGCCAGTGGAAAAATATGAGCTCCCTGTGTGATATACCATAACTACAACAGCACATCATATAATTTTCCCCGAAGGCTTGTTGCAGCCTATGTCGAGTCATTTGTATTTATGACAGCTCGGGCGTGATTTAGCGCGACCTCACTTTGATAAAAGCCATTTAAAGCTCATAAATATGGGTGACGTGCTGCCTCCCTGGCCTAGATTTTAAGGAGAGACTGAGATTTGCATTGCCATTCAAACTTCCATTGTTCAGAAAAAGAAAAGAGCCAGGGAGTGAGCAAAAGGGAGGGAAAGAGTCAGGGAAGGAGAGAGACCGAGAGAGGTGAGGACGTGCTGACGCCCGGGACTGTGGAGTTGGGCTCCCCACTGTTTCTAGGCTCCACTCCAGCCTGTCCCTGGGCGGCCTGGGGGGTGTGAAGGGCACCAGCTCATGGGGAGCGCTGATGAAGCACGCAGGAGTGAATAGGTCACTAGACTTTATGAGCCATTTACTTCCTCTTTTAAAAGCATTGTTAAATCACAACCAAATTACAGTAAATTGTCGATTTTTATTGGAACAAGAAAGCCCTATAGCTTCACTCCTTGACACACTGCTCTCTGGGGACAGTTTGATTACCAGGTAGGACAGGTGACTACCTGGTTGTAGGATCTGAAGGGCACCAGCTGGGGCTCTCCCCAAACAGTGTCTCCCAGTGAAACCCAGGGTACCTGAAATTCCAACATTTAAAAGCCAACTTGTTTGTTTAGAGGCCTGCACAGGCTACAGATTCCTAAAAAGAAATGGTCTTCAGATTATCAATTAACACGTGCATCATGGGGATTCAGTTCAGTTCAGTTCACTTCAGTTGCTCACGTCAGTTCAGTTCAGTTGCTCAGTCGTGTCTGACTCTTTGCGACCCCATGAATTGCAGCACGCCAGGCCTCCCTGTCCATCACCATCTCCCGGAGTTCATTCAAACTCACGTCCATCGAGTCAGTGATGCCATCCAGCCATCTCATCCTCTGTCATCCCCTTTTCCTCCTGCCCTCAATCCCTCCCAGCATCAGAGTCTTTTCCAATGAGTCAACTCTTCGCATGAAGTGGCCAAAGTACTGGAGTTTCAGCTTTAGCATCATTCCTTCCAAAGAATACCCAGGACTGATCTCCTTTAGAATGGACTGGTTGGATCTCCTTGCAGTCCAAGGGACTCTCAAGAGTCTTCTCCAACACCATGTCCAACTCTTTGCAACCCCATGGACTGCAGCACGCCAGGCTTCCCTGCCCACCACCAACTCCCAGAGGCTACTCAAATTCATGTCCATCGAGTCGGTGATGCCATCCAACCATCTCATCCTCTGTCTTCCCCTTCTCCTCCCACCTTCAATCTTTCCCAGCATCAGGGTCTTTTCCAATGAGTCGGTTCTTCATATCAGGTGGCCAGAGTATTGGAGTTTCAGCTTCAGCATCAGTCCTTCCAATGAATATTCAGGACTGATTTCCATTAGGCCCCCAATTGTGGAGATGCCCACCAGGTGATAGAGACAGGATGATGGGGAGAAGTTGAAAGGAGAGATCACAAAATAAGCATTCGCCCAATTTTGTGAGTGGGCTTTGATCTGACTACCCTGCTTAGTTATTGCCTTCATTTCCCATCTGCATGAGGGAACTGTGAGAGGGAAGACCCTCATCTCTCAGTTTCCCGTTAGCTGTTTGGCGAAACCATTTGAAGATGCTGACGTCATCAGCCATGGCCTTGGAGCTGGGGTGTGGAGACCCTGGAGACCTCCTAGTGCAGCCCCTTTGTTCTGCAGTGAGAAAATGAGGGTCTACGCTCTGTGGACCAGGAGACTGATCAGCAAGTTCCCTCAGCCCAGAGCTGCTTTCACAGCTGCAGGAGGCTCTGGTGAGCTCTCCTTTCCTAAACTGGCTCATTTCTTTTGTTCAGAAGTGGTGTCTGCATATCAGGGATTTGGAAATGAGAGTGGTGATAGAGCAGCTCCTATTCGGCAGCCACATAATATGAGGAATGAAGGGTCTTCCGACAACACGGACGGCCCGGGGCCAAATTCATTGCACAGATGTCTCTTTTTTGACCCACACAGTGTTTTTACTAAAATTTGCCAACATTTGAAAGTAAAAAAGATTCTTCATGTGCACATGCAATCGCGTCCACACCAGGTTTTAGAGTTTTGGCTTCTGGAAACAACTGGCTGGTGTGGAGCTGGACACTTTCGATCCTTCAGTCACCACAGCCCCTCAAGCGACCCTCCACGCCCACATTTCTTGTTTGAGTTTGCAGCTCTTCCATTTGACAGATGGGAAAACTGAGTCTCAGAGGGGGACATGGAGCATTCAAGGAAGCATACAGGAGGTTAGTGGCAGTGCAGGGCCCGGAATGCAGTTCTCCTGATACCTGTTGTTCAAGGTCCTGCTTGAAAATCCTGCCACTTGGTATCCGGCAGCCTCTGTATCTGCACACTTCTGGGCCTTGGGCTTCTCCCATGTGGTTCTGTGTAGATCACAGAGGCCCCAGCGGAAGGAGAGCTCTCCAACGGTGGACACGTGGAGGTGGTGGACAGAGGCCTTGTGGGGAGAGGGCAGATTCACCCTTGACCCATCCCACACCCACCACCTCAGCTGCCGCTCTGCGTCCCCTCCTCCCCCCGCCCACCCCAATCTCATGACCATTCACCTTGGTGCACAGGACTGGGAAACAAACCCCAGTTTGCTCATGGAGAGAACCCAGGCATCCTGACTGCTGTCCATATCTGCAATGACAGTTTCTTTTGGCAAGTACTATTATCATAGTCCCCACAGCAGAGAGAGGATGATTTTCCATGATTTAAGTCTCTATTTTCGTCCTGCTGACCTCTCAAGTCCCTAAACTCTTTTTGTCTTTGATCCAGATTCTTCTTTATCCTATTTCCAAAGGTTTAATTTGCACTCCTGTTTTGTTTTTTTTCCGATGTGTGCATGGGAGATCGGGGCTGGGGGTTCTATTCTTTGACTTATAATACACTTACGTGTGATAAGGAAATTTATTTTCTCACGCAAATAAATTAGTTGTTAATTAAAGCTTTTTGATATAGTGCAAAAAGAGGGCGTATTTGATATCAGCAGCTGTGTGCTTTTCAATTTCTAGTTTGTCTAAATTCCGTTAGGATTATCAGCCTTCATCTGCAAATATAGCCCCTCCTCTTTGCTGGGTCTTTTCTTCCTCCATTCTCCTCTCCCCTTCTCTTCTTCTGTTCTCTCTCCTCTTCTTCCATTCTCTCTCCTTCTCTTCTTCCATTCTCTCTCGTATTCTCCCCACCCTGCCATCTCTGTCTCTGTCTGTCTGCCTCTCTCTCTCGTTTACACGCATGAAAGTATCAGGTCACTGCTGCATTGTTTTGGCCTCAATTAGAGAAACACTCTCTGCTTCCTCCTTTCTTATCCAGAGGGTTGTGCTCCTGGAGGCCCTGCATGGAGATGTATGGAGCCTGAGTCTGTGTAAGAGAGGGTAAGCTGAGAATTTTACAGTTTGCTCAAGTGTGGACAGTTGGTATGGCCAGAGCTGGGATTTGAAGCCAGGTAGAACTGCCCCCAAAACCCTCTATGCATCATACTGTGAGGGAAGAGAAATCATGGGCTTTGTCCTGTAGGCTCATACAACTCACCGGCAGGGGCAGGTGAAAACCTCACTCAGTTGACCTGTACAAGGCAGCGTATGCTGGGGGTCGTCTTAAGGATGCCTAGTATTTCAAGTATAGACGTTTAGAAGAGGAGGATGCTGGAGGGTCTTGATGGCTATGGAAGCAGTGCAAGATACATGGGCGTTTCCTGAATAAGGCAATCAGGAGTGGCTGTGTGGAGGATTGAGGTAGTCATGGGGGCTGGTGGAAAAGTAGCTGTAGGCCAAGTTTGCTTTCCAACATGATATGGCATTCGTCTTCGTGCCTGGAGCCAGGAAAGAGCTTAGTGTTCTGGAGAGAAGGGTATTGATATGAATCAGTGACTGATCAAGTTTGATCATACGAGGGAGAGTTTTTTTCTGAATGGTAAAAAATAGTTATACCTGGCTATTTTCTTTTACTATTGGGCAGTTGCCAGATAGTGATTAGAGAAGAGACAAATATCCACAGATATTCCATTTTCTTTTAAACTCAGAGCAAGGTTGTTTTCTGTGTTGGTTTTCCCACCTATAGTTAAATAGCTTCCTCGGACCGTGGTTCTGCAGGGCCCTGGGATGTTTCCAGGAGTCTAGGGCAGTCATCCAGCCCCTTTATTGTTACTCTCTTCATTGCCCTTGGCTCCTTCAGAATTGCCCGACTGTGGCCATTTACACACATGGAACTTTCCAGGAAGCAGGAGGCTTCACACTTCATTGCATTAACCTACATGGGCACCTGTGTGCAGAATTCCCACTCAAGGCACCGAGATATTCTACCTGATGTTCTTCATCGGTCAGTCTCTTGTCTCTGGGTGGTTAATTCCTCTGTTGGTTTGCACCGTGCACTGAATTTGCAGGAAGACCGCAGCTGCGGTTCTGCAGAGCCATGGGCCACCATAGGGATGGCCCGTTTCATACACTCAGTGCTGCCAGGGCATGACATGCTCTGCCCCCTGCTCTGGGGATGTTCCCCTTGGGCAGCTGCTTCACTGCTTCCTCTAAGGCTTGTTCCAGGCAAGGATGGCCCCTCAACTGCTGCTTTCTCATTTATCTGTATTCACAGGGGAGCCCGGTTCTAATTAATTACCATCTACACTCTATACTCAAGGGGAAAATCTGCTTGGGGGAATGTTGGAGGGGGCTACACTTAGAAATTCAATCAAGATCTTCAGGTTGCATGGCCTGCTGCTGGCAGCAACTCTTCCTCCTGGGGTAAACGAGAACAGAGCATCCACTTTGTGCAAAGCTGCGCCTACATTTGGCTTTCCTGTGTCCCTAGTGCCTAGCAGAGGGAATGCCTGGAAGTGCCTGAGAACATGAGCCTCCCTCAGCCTCAACCTGGAAACTCAGAGCTCCTCAGGTTCAGGATTTACGGAAACACATTCCTGCCTGTTGCACTGGGGGATCTTAGCCTTTAATCTGCTGCAGTCTCTTGACATGATTCAGGCTGTGAGCGCAGTGGCTTTCAACCCCGGCTATGCTTCCTGAGTACTTGTAGAACTTTTTAAAAAATTCAGAAGCTCAGTCCTGTTCCTTCAGTTTTTAAAAATTTAATGCTCCCAAAGTATCTGTTTTTTTAAAAAACTGAGATATAATTCACATTCTGTTTGTTGTTTTTGTTTAGTCGCTAAGTTGTGTCCGACTCTTTGCAACTCCATGAACTGCAGCAAGCCAGGCTTCCCTGACTTTCACTGTCTTCTGGAGTTTTCTCAAATTCTTGTCCATTGAGTCGGTGATGCCATCCAACCATCTCATTCTCTGTCACCCGCTTCTCCTCCTGCCCTCCATCATTTCCAGCATCGAGGTCTTTTCCAGCATCAGGGTCTTTTCCAATGAATTGGCTCTTCACATCAGGTGGCCAAAGTGTTGGAGCTTCAGCTTCAATATCAATCCTTTCAGTGAATATTCAGGGTTGATTTCCTTTAGGGTTAACTGGTTTGATCTTGTTGCTGTCCAAGGGACTGTCAAGAGTCCTCTCCAGCACCACAATTTGAAAGCATCAGTTCTTCAATGCTCAGCCTTCTTTATGGTTCAACTGTCACATCCAAACATGACTACTGGAAAAACCATAGCTTTGGCTGTACGGACCTTTGTCGGCAAATCAATGTCTCTGCTTTTTAATACATTGTCTAGGTTTGTCATAGCTTTTCTTTCAATGAGCAAGTATCTTTTAATTTTGTGGGTGCAGTCACCATCCACAGTGATTTTGGAGCCCAAGAAAATGAAATCTGTCACTATTTACACTTTTTCTCCATCTGTTTGCCATGAAGTGATGTGACTGGATGCCATGATCTTAGTTTTTTGAATGTTGAATTTTAAGTCAGCTTTTTCACTCTCCTCTTTCACCCTCATCAAGAGGCTCTTTAGTTCCTCTTTGCTTTCTGCCATTAGAGTGATATCATTTGCATATCTGAGGTTGTTGATATTTCTCCCAGAAGTCTTGATTCCAGCTTGTGCTTCATCTAGCCCAGCATTTCACATGGTGTACTCTGTATATAAGTTAAATAAGCGGAGTGACAATATACAACCTTGACATACTCCTTTCCCAATTTTGAACCGGTCCATTGTTCCATGTCTGGTTCTAACTGTTGCTTCTTGTCCTGCATTCAGGTTTCTCAGGAGACAAGTAAGGTGGTCTGATATTCCCATCTCTCTAAGAATTTTCCACAGTTGTTGTGATTCACACAGTCAAAGGCTTTAGCACAGTCAGTGAAGCAGAAGTAGATTTTTTTTTTTTGGAATTCCCTTGCTTTTTCTTTGATCCAGTGGATGTTGGCAGTTTGATTTGTGGTTTCTCTGCCTTTTCTAAATCCAGCTTGTACATCTGGAAGTTTTCAGTTCATTACTGTTGAAGCCTAGTTTGATAGATTTTGAACATTACTTTGCTAGCATGTGAAAGGAGCGCAATTGTAGGGTAGTTTGAACATCTTTGGCGTTATCTTTCTTTGGAGTGAAAACTGACCTTTTCCAGTGGTGTGGCCACTGCTGAGTTTTCCAAATTGGCTGGCGTATTGAGTGCAGCACTTTAACAGCATCCATCATCTTTTGGGATTAGAAATAGCTCAGCAGGAATTCCATCACTGCCACTAGCTTTGTTCATAGTGATGCTTCTTTAAAGCCCACTTGACGTCACACTCCAGTATGTCTGGTTCTAGGTGAGTGACCACACCATCATGGTTATCCAGGTCAGGAAGATCTTTTTTGTATAGTTCTTCTGTATATTCTTGCCACCTCTTCTTAATCTCTTCTCCTTCTGTTAGGTCCTTGCGTTTCTGTCCTTTGTTGCATGCGTCTTTTAAAGTGTACAGTTCATTGGTTTTTCGTGTATTGAGTAGTTGTGCAATCACCACCATCTATCAGAACATTTTCATCACCCCAAGAAAGAACCCATACTCATTCAGTTATTTCCCATTTCCCTTCCCCTCCCCAGCTCTAAGACATGTTTAATTTACTCTCCGTCTCTCCAGACTTGCCTACTGAGGACATTTCCTATAAACAGAATCACATAATACGTGCTTGGCCCCATTCTGAACCTTGTAAATTGAAACATCAGAGCCTTGTGTGTTAAACATTTTTTTTTTTAAACGGTCTCAGGTGATTAGGCACAGCCAGGTTTTGGGTGCCCTAGGCATGGAGTGGTAAAGCACTCTGCCTGGGGGCCCCATTTGCCCCAGCACACAGTAAGTATGTAAGTATTCAGGAAATGTTTGTTGAATGAGTAAGTCCACATTTTAGAGGAGTCTCTCATAGCCTAGTGTGATCAGGATGTTTGCCTCCCAAATTATTGATTAGTCCTAATTTCTCCAATTAGCTGTTTCATCAGTAGTATATGGAAATAAGGGCTTCTCTGATGGCTCAGCAGATAAAGAATCTGCCTGCAATGCAGGAGACTTAGGAGTCACTGGTTTGACTCCTGGGTCAGGAAGATCCCCTGGAAGAGGGCATGGCAACCCACTCCAGCATTCTTGCCTGGAGAATTGCATGGACAGAGGATCCCGGTGGGCTACAGTCCAAAGGGTCGCAGTGGGTTGGATGCAACTAACACTTTCACTTTTTTTCATATGGAAATAAATAAAAATCCACTGTAGTCTCTACTTTCCTACATCAATAAATTGATTGAGTCTCATTGACTGTTACCATCTCCTTAACTTACATAGAACTTTTTTACATGGAGCTGTGGCTGGGTGCTCTTGAAATGTGCTCAGAGAACTCTATAATGACAGGGATAGTCAATCAAAGGAACTAAACTGAAATGGCCACCCTGGGGTCTCATGCCTGTATTAGAACCTAAGCTAGACTGACATTGAAAAAGGGGATAAAAACATATCCTTAGCAGATACTAGAGTTGGGAGAAAGGGGAGTTTAAGAATAGGCATATCACTGCAGTGGTTGGAAGGGCACAGGTTAGAGTCCCACTTTATTTGATGGCTGTAGGATCTGCTCAGTAGTCCAAGTCCTGCTTTTCCACTTCTAAGGCCTCCTGTTTCCCAAAGGATCCAGCCCTAGCCAGAGGCCACGCCTGTTGGCCTAGTGCCTTGCACAGTTCTGCCATGATGCCTGCCCCGTCATTTGTAACACTAGCATCTCCATCCTTCACTCTGTGCCTTCCTAGATGAGAATCTCAGTCATCCACAGCTACCACAGTGAGTACACAGGCCCATTGGCTGAAAATCCAAACCTGGCCTGCCGTTGTGTGACAAAGTAGAAATGGCTTGATGCAAACCCATCTCCAGTGCTCAGGACACAAAGCAGAGCCCTCCTGATTGCAGAGCAGAGAGACATTCATGCCTTACTTGTCAACAAGTCCTTATTGAACCCCTATAATGTGTCAGGCCCTGTTGAGACGTAGCAGTGAATGAAACAGATCTCTGTACTTTGGGAGTTTACACTGAAGTCGGATGGGACAGGGGTTAGAAGAGAGACAGATAAGAAATGAATTAAGAAATACACAATAAAATGTCAGAGAGCCTAAATGTACCAAGAGAGATAATGTAAGAAATAATGTAAGGCAGAGGATAGAAAACAATGGAGAAGAGAAAGAGGTGCTGATGTGGAGAGCTAGCTGGCGAAGGCCTGTCTGATACGTATTATGATGTGCGTAGAGTCAGGGAGAGAGCCAGTAGGCATCCCAGGAAAGAGAATTCCAGACAGAGAAAGCAGCCAGCACAAAAGCCTTGGTCCTCAATCCTGGCTAAATGTAGTAATTACCTTGGCAACTCTACAAAAACTTTCTAGGGTCGGATTTCACCCTGGAGCGTGGGTGTGTGTGTGTGTAAAACACTAGGCAATTCTGTAGTATGTCTGACAAAGACTGCAGACTAACTGTGTAAAAGGAATGTGGAGCCACGCTGGGTGGAGCTGAGTGGGCCAGAGTTCCAGAGAATGAGAGGGTAAGTGTAGAAGGCCTTGAAGGCCATCGTAAGCATCTCAGCTGTTATTAGAAATGATGGAAAGCCCCCAGAGAGTATGGGAGCAGGGGTCGCAATGAGCATCGTACTCCGTGGCAGGTCAGTATGTGTGTGTCTGATCCATAGGGGTATTGACAAAGATTGGGAAGCAGCATTCAGAGAAGCTGTCTTTGGTCATGTCAGTGTATATATAGTTAATTCGTGTTTGGTTACATGTCTAGAAAAGACATGCATACCTACTTTATGGGCTAGAAACTGCAATACTAGAGAGCCTGTGAGCTTAACACATTCTAATTCCCCTCCCTGGCATGCCAGGGGAAGATGAAGATATGCCAGATGAAGATAAATGTATCACTTAGGTGCAAGAACAGGGAGGACCCCAACTGAATCATTTTTTTTTTTTTTCCCCT